>NC_081251.1:15820910-16122077 GCF_030490865.1 Poecile atricapillus
ATGGCTTTGTTTTACTTTGTTGCAGGACAAAGCAATAGTAATTCTGATACATGTGCAGAATTCAGAGTTAAATATGTTGGTGCCATTGAAAAATTGAAATACAATGAGAGCAAAAGTCTTGAAGGGCCACTGGACTTGATAAATTACATAGATGTTGCGCAGGTAAGTGGGTTACAAAAGGCAATACCAAAAAAGTCAAAACATCTTAAACTTAGGTGTGTGTGTTTTTTTATTTATCCTGTGGTTTGACATCTGTAAATTTTAGACTTATTTGAAGAAAGTGGTATACTTAACCTATGAATCTCAAAAGCCATCACAGTTCTATAATTTTAATTAACTGGAGAAAATGCACCCAGAGAACTGTTCTGCAGAAGCAGGCTCAGAGCCAAGGCCCTTTTCATGAATCCTTATGGAACAAGTCCCAGCTGAAAGCTGTTGCATTGCCTCCAGCACTATTAGGATTAGTATCCAGGAAGGAATATCTCCTCAGATGCTTCAGTAGTGTCAAGCTTTCCCAAAGAGGAAAATGTCAGGTTTCTGCTTGTAATCACTCATGAACCTGTGACCAAAGAACCTGGATAATATTTGGGTCATCCTTGCCAAGCTCTGGTTGCTTGTACTTACTCCTGTACTAAAAGCCATAACTGGTTGTTCTCATTAGGCAGCTGATTATATATTTTTAAAAGCATGGAATGTCTGTTTATCGTGCAGCAACTTGATGTTTCTGAATGCGTGCTAAAACCATTTTTTCAGCCAACCTTATTTGACCACAGGGCCAAACTCTCCCCTGAAATGATAAATTCCTTTCTGGAACCATGTAATATTTAGGGTAGAATAGAGCAGGATGGATTAGAGTGTTTCTGCTGGAAGTGACCCATGGTGACCACCGGTCCAAATTGCCTGACCACTTCAGGGCTGACAGAGTTAAATGTGTTGTAAAGGGCATTGTCTAAATGCCTCTTGAACACTTGACAGGTTTGGGGTATTAACCACCTTTCTAGGAAGCCTGTTCAAGTGTCTGGTCACCCTCTCAGTAAAGAAATGCTTTCTAATGTCCAGTCTCCCCTGAATGTACTTCACATAACACTAAGAGACCGGGCGAGTGCAGGAGCGCTGGGCAGACCCCACACGGCAGGATCTGAGCAGGATTTGTGGTGACCCAGTGCACCCAAGTACACATAAATATGTTTGCTGTTATGTATTCTTTATTGTTCATGTTCTTCTGTCTGCACTAAAGGCTTTTGTTTGTTTCCCTCCAAAGCAAGATGGAAAGTTACCTTTTGTTCCAGGTGAAGAGGAGTTTATTATGGGAGTTTCCAAATACGGCATTAAAGTTTCCACATCTGATCAGTATGTAAGTGCTTCACCCAACTTATCTTTCTGATGAGAGCTGAAAAGTGCTTTCGTTTATTTCTCTGGTAGATGATCTGTGTGACCAAAATGTCATTTCTGGCTTTAAGTCAAACAAACAAGCTCTCCCAGCAGCGCTGCTTTATGTCGTATCTCCACAGGCTGTGTTTTCCTGGTAGGATTTATGACAAAAAGCCATTCCTTTTGAGACAGAGCACCAGAAGAAAGGCAAGCAAGCCTTTGGTAATGTTCTTTGGGCACATATTCCTTCCTCTGTGGCTGTCCTGCCATTATTTAATGGGGGAAAGTAGTGTGACTGTGGCAGCCAAAACCATATGTTCTTCAGCCCAAGTTAGTAAAGCAGTTCCTCTTGGTGTTTCTGTGAAGAGGGAAAAACAAAGGATGGGTTTTTTTAAGAGTACCTGAGCTGCCCAGCTCTTTTAAGTTCCATTCTTGCACTCCTAATCCAAGAGTTAGAGTTCACTCCAGCATTAAAGCCTCATGATTCCACTTTATTGATCAAGACTACTTTTTGTTTGCATCATTTCCTACATGTAGTTTATTTTCCTTTAGTGCACTTCAAGTAGCTTCTTTGCTAAAAATAAAAATCCGGTCTCTTCCCCAGGGCCCTCCATTTGCCTTTGTGTAGCTTTGTGTTGCAGCCATGTGGTTTCCTTCTGGTTGCCTTCAGAGCCCCAGATACCATAAATACTTGGCCTTATGAAGCCTTGACCCATCAACAACCCAGCGATGCCTGTTCATAAAAGCCTCAAGTATGAGCATGGAGAATAGAATTGCTTAATAGTTGAATGCTCTGAAGAGAGCCAGAAAGTTTTCCTTGGTCCCTTCAGAAAATAAAACACTTGTTTCTAATGCCTGGCAGGAAGGGTAGTACTTTTTACTTAGATGTTGAATTCTATTGAATTCTGTTTTTTCTCCTAAATTCTTAATTCTCAGGAAAAACATAGGTTATGCTATTATTTAAATTCCTCTGTGCTTTGATAAAGATCAAATAGCTAATTTAAGACTTTCATGCATCACTTTTCTGTCTTCAATCTGAAAGCACACACAAACAGATAAAGCCTTTTGTGGTTAAGCTAGCTTGCACTGACAATTTATTGCATTACATTGTTCCCCAAATTCTGGCTTTTTGCATCTGTGTCACTGTGTGTCATTTAATTTGTCCTTCATTGTGTTAGTTCACCGAAGTATTTTCACAGAGCTCCAAGATATGGAAAGGATGGGAAGAAATTAATTTAAAAGGAGACCGTACTCAAAAGAATTCTTGTAGTGATAATCCACATACACATTAGCACTGTAGCAAGTTCTAAGCAAGCAACCCTTGGGAGTTACTAGTAATTTGGTGAACAGTCTTGGCATCTTTCTTACAGAGGTGGGAGGGTGGATCCAGTAAGTTCCAGGCAGGCTCCAGCTGCCCTCAGTGTGGTAGATGCTGATGTTGAGAGCAACGTGAGCAATGAGCTGAGTGAGAATCAGGATGGAGACATTTTTCAGCAAGGTGACTTTAGAGCTCTGGTGAAGGGCTCTCCCTCCAGCATTTCGAGGCAGGCAGCAAGCTCAGTGCTCATTTTTACAGCTTCTGTATCATAGTGGGCATTTATTTAGACCATTCAGCTGACAGAACACAGAAACAGAGTTGCTAGAATTCCTAAGACCCTGGAGATGGTATGACTGGAATAGACCAGATGAGTATGATCAGAGGGCAGGATGGCTGGAGAAGAAGGGCTTTGTGTAGGGTAGGGCTGCAGAGACCTTGTACTGGGGGTCTTCTGCCAATCCCTTTCTGGAATGGCCAAAATCAGAAGTGTTGGGACTATGGTGGAAGTCCTGCATCTCTGATGGAGAGTGGAATTCTCCCAGATGAGATCTATGGAAGAGTCAGGACACATCCTGTGGCTTAGGTCACACACAGCCTGGCTACAGCCATGTGGCTACTGCCCCCTCAAAGCAAATGACCTTGTCTATATCCTCTTCTGGGAACAGATTTTTGTGTGTATCCTTGCCAAGACTGAGTCAGGGGATTGTCTGGAAAAATTCTGGGAAAGTAAGAAATTGTTTTAAGTTACCTCTCTGCCAGAACGACAGTGTCCCACCTGTCACAGAGGGCTAGTGAGGGTGGGAAGCAAATGTGCGCTTTCACATTATGGCCAGGAATGTCATCATAGAGTCATGGGTGGGGCTGAGTTGGAAGGGGTCAGAAAGATCCTCTATTTCCAACCCCCCTGCCATGGGCAGGGACACCTCCCACTAGACCAGGTTGCTTAAAGCCCCATTCAGCCTGACCTCAAACACTTCTAGGGACTGGTCATCCACAGCTTTCTCTGAGCAACATGTTACAGCGCCTCCCATAGTAATGAATTTCTTACCTTAAACTCAATAACCTACTATAAATCTACTCTGTTTCAGTTTAAAGCCATTTGAATCCCCTTTTTTTTCACTCCATGCCCCTGTAGAAAGTCCCTTTCCTGCTCTCTTGCAGGCCCCCTTTATGTACTAGAAGGTGCCCCAAAATCTCCACAAGAGCTTTCTCTTCTCCTGGCTGAACAACTCCAACTTTCTCAGCTTGTCTTCATAGTCCACATAGGAATACACTTCTAAAATAGAAGCAAAAATTAAAGCTAAATTTGTGCTTAACCACCACTTTTTAAAATCTTGACTAAACTCTCAAAAAGAAATAATTTTACCAAGGAAAACTTTTATCCTGTAAATAAATCTGAAGTATTCTTTTGTAAGTGAGATTAAAAATGTGGAAAACTGAAAAACTGTTGCACTGTTCCAGTGTAACTTTTATTTGCCATGTGCTTTCAGGATGTGTTACATAGGCACGCTCTCTATTTGATTGTACGGATGGTGTGTTATGACGATGGTCTGGGAGCAGGAAAGAGTTTACTGGCTTTGAAGACAACAGATGCAGCCTCTGAAGAATGCAGCCTCTGGGTATATCAATGCAATAGTTTGGTAAGTGTTTATACTTTCAATATTTAAAGTAAATATTGGAATTCTGATTGTAAAGGGAGATTCTAAAACCCAAGGCCCTTGTGAAGGCTTTTTGGCAGTAGGATTGCTTAATTTAAAAAAAAAAATAAAAAGTGTATAAATGTGTGCTGGTTGAGGAGGGGAAAACAGCCCTGCTGCCTACATTGGATCAGCTTTGAGGAAAACACCTACATGCCCTAAAATTGCCAGTGACTGTAATCACCTGAGAAAGCTCTCTCCAGTCCAAAGAGTGCTATGGCAGCTCCTATGGACAATCTCCACTTGTACTTCCAAAGACAAAAACCTCTTAATATATGGAGCAGGAAGGGATGGAGTAACAATTCTGGTAATGGAGGATGCAGCCATATTTTTAAGCAAAGGAGGTGATCCCTTCTTATGAGTAGGAGAATTCATTTTCAGGGTGCTGTGATGACACAGACCCTTGTATGGCAGCTCTGGAGGAACATAAGAAATTACGTTCTCAGTGCTGGTGCCATGCTATGCCGACAGCCAGCAACTCTGACTTGGTTCAAAAGAGCTCATGTAAGACAGTTTCTATGTGTCAGGCCAGACAGATGATATCTGTTCTCACAAAGCAAAATGAAGGACACATTCTGCTTAAAATGAGTTTTGAGAAGTTTAGAAGTTCTTCAGAAAGCCTTAACATGTGTTTGGGTTTTTTAGGAACAAGCACAAGCCATTTGCAAAGTGCTGTCTACAGCCTTTGATTCAGTTTTAATGTCGGAGAAGTCCTGATTTCCTTCGGCAGCAGTGTTTGTGTGGGAGGCACCAGGGCTCCTCATGACACCGTGGACAGCTTGGAGACACACACAACCCTGGGAAAGACTTACTGTGCAAAGAGCCACACAGCCTTGCACATGGTACTCTGGATTCCCCAAACATGACTTGAAGATTCCATCTTCAGTGTCCAGGACATTACAGGATTTTATATTTAACACAATTTCTCTTTTTCCTAAATCATGTTTTGTATGTTAATGTCAATATTGCAGAAATGTAAAATAAAACTCACACTTGCTTCTACCTCATTGTCTGAGAAACAATTAATTAATATAGACTTTGATTCTGCTTAATCCAGATATTACAAGAAAACAAAAGCAAAGTAGTAAGAGGGAGTTATTTGGTGCTTTACCCCTCTAATTTAATCTCACGTGTGCCATCTACAATTTTTCTGTTCAGCTAAAGTTCACAAGAAAGACATTTTTTCCTCAAGTGATACTTGTTTATATTTGTCATTTTTATACATTAAAAAAACAATATTGTGTTATTAATGCAAATGAACAGAAGAGAAGCAGAAAAGATGATTTTAAAAGTAGTTTTATTTTTCCAGACATTTGACTGGTTAACAAGAGTAAAATTTATTAATCATGCTCTAATTATAAATCACTGCATCCAGGACATTGAAAATAAGAGTTGATTTTAGGTTATACAATATATACAGTTGCTCTGCAACTAAACAAAATAAAAACAACTGAATTGAATATTATACATCTCATAGCATTCTAAGCTGCATTTTAAGTGTCACTTGCTCCTTTTTAAACAGTTAACACAGCAACCTAATAGTCTGTCTATTAACAGATTTTTTGAATCAGATTTGAAAAGTTGTATGAAATATGCCAAAATTTTGGACTTAAAATTCTTAATTTTATATTATAAATAGATATCTACAGGCTCTAGAATTTAATTTTTCTCTGCCAGAGGAGAAAACCTTTTGAGATACACAGAAAATCAAGGGATAAATTTTACTTAGCTGCTTTTTATTGGTCCTTGGTATTTTTATCTGTCTGCACTGTTAGTGCTATTAAGTTGTAGTCTACAAGTTTCCTGGTTTTTAAGTGACCAGTGAACAAAGTTGTGACATTTTACTCTATTCCTCTTCTAGCAGAACTCAAGGGAAATTTGTATAATTTTTTAAAGTTACGAATTGTTACATACACTATAAGATTCTGTGTTAAAAATACTGTACATTAGGAGATCTGTGCAAAATAATATGCCCATTTACTCTCTAGACTCTATCAGGGATAGAAACATACAAAATAGTGTTGCAAACTGAACATATCAGTAAGTGAATAAAACTGTAGTGCTAAACTATTACTCTATCATTTTACTGGGAACTTTGAAAATACAGACTAATTTGCTTCAACTTGCAATAAAAATATCTTGAAACATTCCAGTTTGTTCCCCATTTAGACTGCAGCAACAGCATCTAGGAAGTGAAAGTTACACATCTACGTGGTTGTACCCACACGTCCAAGAGGCATCAACCAACGGTACCATTTAGGAAGGGTGATACAGGGTGAGATCAGTGTTGCTCTTCCAGCACTTTTGCAATGTGGTTTTTCTCCAAATAAGCACAGATGGTGGTGGCGGCCTGTTTTCCATTCCTTCCAGTATGAAATGGCCAATTTAAGCACCATTTGGCAGAAATTCAAAGCTCTCTTGATAAATCTAGAGATACAATGTTCACAGAACGTGATCAAAGCCAATGTGACCTAGACATTGATTTTCTGTATCCTATGCCTCAGTTGTTTCCTGTAGCATAAGTAAAACCTGGTACAATTTCACAATATACAAACATCAAAATGATGTCAGATCTGTATTGGTGTTTTATATTCCATCAACCAACTGGGAACTATCCATGGTCTAGCTTTTGTTCACGAATCAGTAAAACAAGTTTAACAACAGTGTAGCTACCATATATGTGGGTGTTCTATATAAATACAGAGTGAGTTGGCAAACTATCATTGTTTGCAAGGTAGTGGCACACAAATTTCATAAACCAGAACATAATGTAGTGAACTTGTGAGGTGTCAGGTATCTTATTGACCAAGGACAATTACCTAAGTGTTCCATCAAATATGTTCTCTCTCTGTGAACACATTGCTGGACGATTTAAAGAAAATTCAAGAATGTAAAAACAAAGTCTAAATGCTATAATGAGACAAGCGTATGAAATGTTCTGCAATCCATCATCATAGTTAAGTACATTTCAGGAAGTGCAGTTTTCAAATCCTTGAGTTAATATAGTAACTCATTAATATTGCCATAGTTTAGTTAACCAGCAGTAGTCACATTAAATGACCAAAATGGATGTAACATACATAAAGAACATTCAAAAAACAGGTTCTACACACATGCAGCATAGAAAAACAAAACAGTCCCAAGCTCACAAAATTAGAACTAGAAAGTTCAACGACTAACACAGATTTCAGATAACTCTAAGCAAATATCTACATCCATTCTGAAAGAAAGAAGTTTCTCCTGTGGTAAACTGAAATACTTTTTCACTTTCACCTGGCCAAAGACACATAATTAAAACAATTTCCTCTGCGACTGTTGGCATCCTTGATGACAGCCAGTATGGCAAGCTACTGAATGAGTCTATTTCAGAACTACACAGCAGCTTGCATGTTTTGGTTCCAACACTTCAAATGGTGTCAAGAACTGGATAAATTCACTGCCCTGGTAGATGCACACACAATTTCTTTGGGGAAGCAACACTGAACTGTTGTACTGTCATGTTACAAAAGAGAGAATAAAATTACAGTGAATTGATCAATAAGAACATTCATAATGTTGTGATATTTAGACACATGGGTTTTGATTGTTAAAGCTTTTCAGTTCACCTTGAAAAATACAGGAAGAGTTGTTTTTTTTTTTTAAAGTGTAAACTATTTATGAGAAGTTTTCACGTAGAAAAAAGTTTAAAAGTCCCAAAATAAGAACAATGGCAATAAAAAAGTAAGCTACAGTACCTAGGACTTGGGCAGTGCTCTGGCAGATAGATAGGTGAAATGAAATAGAACAAAATGTATTTCTGTGACTGCTGGAAATGAGAAATGTCTCCACTTATCAGTAGCAATCTAGTCGACAATAAAGTGCACAAATGATACAGGGAAAGCTCCTTTTCGACTGGGATCTCCATCAATATGACCAATCTGAAAGAGTGCAGATATTTTTCAAGTTAAATCTCAAAATGACATTTCAGTGTCACCAAAATGCCCTTCCTGCCTATAGTACAAGCCTCCCACCAAATCTTTTCTTCGGTAGTGCTACTTTTCTTCTGCCAATAAGAAAATTCAGTCTTGTAGGGAGCATGTTTTTCAGCTGTAAGTTGTGTTTTTGTAAAATGCAAAAGTTTTATCCAGTTCTTTGAATATAAAACATCTTACTGCAGTACCACTGCTGCATGATTCCAGTGCAGTCTGCAATGCCTGGCAGCCCACATTTGGCCTCTGTTGAGCTGCTTCTTTAACTGTCACTGTGATGCAAAAGGATGGATCAAGCTTCAACAGTTTCAGGTTTTACATTAATCTATTTGTGTTTATACAGCATTATTGTCAATTTAGGTGCAATCTAAAGTTCTGTTCTTCACTAGCTAGCAGATTAAGGCAAGTGTTTTTGCACAATAATTTGACTTTATGATTGTATTGCATTTGTATTCCCATTCATCCGTTTAGCCCAGAAATAAGTTCTGCACCTTTAAAACTCGATCTGAGAGCAAAGGGGGGGGGGGGGGAGTGGGGGGGGGAGGGAGAGGGAGAAGGAAAAGCAGTGGAATGTCTGAGGTGGCTGCATTCAAAACATAGAGATAAGAGCTCCAGCTCTCTCTCCTGGACTGTGTTGTCTGCAGCACGGACAGCAGGAGAGAGCTCTCCTTTGATTTTAGTTAATTTTTTTTAGCTAGCTGAGGCAGAGAAATTCCCTGGACTGTGGCTTTTCTTTTTCTTGGAACTGTTCAGCCCAGCTTTGGCCCAAAAACCCAGAAAAGCACTGGGAGCTTATGCCTGTGGCCCTCCAGGGCCCGGGATGGCATTTTCCAGTGTAGGAGGGACTGATAAGAGACTGAGTGAGATGAGCTACACCCTGCAACAAGGACTTTGAATTTGCCATCTCTTCAGAACAGCAGGAGGTTTTATTGCTTAATATTACTCATTTTTTATGCTTGCAAATACTTCACTTGTTAAATAAAGATTTTTTTTTCCAGTTTTCTTGAAGGATGTTTATCTCCCAAACAGGTGGGGGGGGGGGGGGGGGGAGGGCTGCTGAATTCTGCCCTTTAGGGAACATCCCTGTGGAAGTTCCCTTCCAAATTTGTCCCAAATCAAGACACATACCCACTACATAGCACCCGTAATAGCAGATTCTTAAATTGCTGACACTCCACCAAAAATTGTCTGGATTACACAGACCATGTTCCCAGTGTATTGTGAACCCTACAAATCAATTTCTTTTGAGTTTTGTTTGGTTTTTTTCCTGAATGAGAAAAGCTAAAAGCTTGTCAGAAGTTTGACTTTTGAAATTTCATCTCAGGTTTCCATGAGATGAAACTTTTCTAGTTACTTAGAAATTTGACAGAGGATCTTCTGAAGTGGGTGTCAACCTCAAAGATTTAATTTCTTACTTTCAAAGTGTGCTGACAGAAAACGCAAAATACTTACCCACCACTCCTGATCTTCTTCACCATCAACTACAATAATATCTCCCTCTGAAAAGGTCAGCTCATCTGGGTTATCTGCTACACAGTTGTAAATTGCTTTTACTCTCTTGGGTTTAGTTTTTGACTGAAATGAAAAAAAAGCCCTGAATGTAAATAATACAGCATAGAAGAGATAGAGTAAACTTGGAGTTATCTAAAGAAAGTTTCAGAACTGCTTCTAACTGCTATTTTTCATAGGTTAGAGTTCAGCTATATCTTTTATGCTGGGTACTGGTGCTTCAGGCTGAACCTGGCACTACCCAAAGCTTTTTGGAACCACTGTGCCAATAATATCAGCCATGTTTCCCTTAGAAATTTTCCATTTTGGCTCACCCAAACCTGTCTTCAAAGATTTACATCACTGCAGTGGGCATGATTTTATTCAGAAGATGGGGTGATCAGGTTCTTTGCCAATGTAACAGCAGCAGCATTATCAAAGGGAGGCCTGAGCCACCTGCCAATAAGCTCCTTCTTAATTTGCTAAACCCATTTCAGTAGTGTACGAACCCACCAAAACATCCTCTGCCTCTCAGCAGTGCTCTGAGGACTGCCAGCCACAGGAGTCTTTTGGCAGCTCTTTAAAAGGTAAAGTTTAGTAAGGAGTTGAAATATTCCAGAATGGCAGTGGAACTCAATCCTAGCCAAGTTCAGTGCAAAGTGATACCAGAATTGTTTCATTCTGGTTCCTCATCTCACAGCTTTTCTAGTCCAAACCAGTCTGCTGCTGCATTTCTTTTTCAGCCTCCTCATTGTCTGTTGCAGCCCAACAATAATGCTGCCTATACAGTGTTTCCATGCAAAACAACCCATCAAGTGAAGAGGCTCAAGAGCTGGAGGCAGAGTGGAAAGCTTTCCACTATGACTCCACAGTTTTCCCAGCCATAGGGAGCAAAAATCTCTCCTTTCTACCCTAAAGTGTCAGAGCAGAGCTGTAGGTGCCATTTAGGTCTGAGATGGCTGTTAATGCAGTGTCTGTTTGGGATGGAAGCTCCACATGGCATAAGGAAAAGATGGCCTCATCAGCATACTGGAGTTCCCTCAGTGCCTGATCCCATTCTCTAGTCAGGTCAGCCATGGGGCAGAAACCTTGAAAAGGGATAAGAGATTCTGTTTACAATTCTCCTTTTCCCCACCAGCAAAAAGTTCTGCTGAGGACAGTACTGCCCAATGGTCTCTTACTGTGCCATTTTGCTAGAGCTAAGCACCATGCAGAGAAAAAAAGGGAATCTGGACGGGGAAGAATGGAGGCAGCATGATTGTTATGTTCCTGTAGAAGCATCCATTTGCATTCTAGTATAAATTCTATATAAATTCCAATATAAATAAAGCTCTGGCCTGCCAGGGCACACCCTGAGACTCTCACCTCTGTGAGCTGCCAGCCTGGCACTGCAGCACAGCAATTTTTCTAGATTCTCCCTCTCAGACAAGTGACAGTCTGAACCACAACCACCTTTTAGGTCAAAAGGTGAATAAGCTTCACATCAGTACAACAGTGATATAATTACTAACTTCAAAGTGCAGTAATTACAGGTATTTCTTGTTCTTTAGAAGGCAAGGAAATTAAAATATACCTCATTGTCAGAGGATTAAAATCTTCTAGGGAAGTTTCTCATGTATCTATAATGTGATTTCAAAAATCTAAATATTACATTGAGAAAAAAAAAAAAAGACAACAAAAGATGAATCAGGAATTTCCATCTAATAAACAGGCATTTATTTGGTAAATGCACTGTGTAGGAGATAAGCCATTGGCTAAGTGTGCATGTACAACTAGACCTAGTCTTTTCTTTACGCAAGGAGCACTTCTGCAATAATTTTCTAAACCTGGGGTGGCCTCTGGATTCCCTGTCAGGGTAAAGACTTAGCAAAGAAGCCAGGAGTATATGGCTAAATGGAGCAATTTAGCCAAAGAACTTTAGCTAGACTGATCTAGCTAAAGCTCTTTAGCTGAGGGGCCCTTGACTAAATATCAGCTAAGATGCTTTAGCTAGATTGACTTAGCTAAAGCACCTTAACTAGCACACACTCCTGAGCCAGGTTTTCCCTTACTTCTCTGTCCTATGACAGAAGAAAATCACCCAGCTGATTTCCTTAGTCACAGAATTCACCTTGCTGAAGATCTAGAGACAGCTGGAGAGTCAGATATGTTCTTCATATGATGTGCAATTAATATTAAGCATCAAAGACAATGACCCCAAAACTAGCCAGCACAGCCCTGCACTTTATTCCCTCATAGCTAAATCAATTTGTCCTATAAAATAAAATAAAAAAAAAAAAAAAAAAAAAAATAAAAAATAAAGGGAATAACACAGAGAAACTACAAGTTCAATTTATACAGAAAGTCAGGTTAGGAGCTGTTTCAGATGTGCTGAAAGGATGTAACCAGTGCTTACACTTGAATCCCAGCACACACAACAGAAATTAAGAACAGAGTCCAACAGCTTCACAAAGTAAATATGACAACTATTTAGACCATTTAATTTTTCAGGCCTAAAAAATGAAGGTTATTTTAATGCAAGACGGACAGTAACTTGGTTGAACAAGAGTGGAGGCAAGAAACCAGAAAATTTTACACTCCCAACTAGTGCAAGATGATGTCCCTGAGGCCTCTCATCATTATTAGATGAGAAACAGCCAAGAGGGGCTCTGTGTGCTCAAGACCAATGTGCAAGGCTATGCACACAAAGACACTGAACTCTGTCTTGGAGAACTGCTACTTCAGTGGGCATGGTTAAGGAAAAATGGATGAAGGGAGAGAAACAGAAGACTGAAGGAAGCAGGTCTTTTCATTACAAGACCATTGCAGAGCCAGGAACAGCACATCTCCTACCTCTCTGTTTATTATTAACCACTGAACCACCCACCTACACAGGTTGTATAAAACAGCCCAGATCTAGTCACACACAGCATCTCAGAAATGCACAGGCTCTCCATATTGTGATTTGCTTCCTGCAGAGATGTACTGTCATGATCAAGGATATGGATCTTTTACGTCTATCACACAAGAAAGCAACATAAAATTGAAACAAGGACCAAAGACCAAGTTAACACACATAATGCACAGCTCCACTGACATCTGGAAATACATCCCTTTATCTACACCAGTATAAGATTACAGGTACTGACACTAATATGTGTTACCATTCATAATCCTAGATTAAAAATAATAAATAAAGAGTATAAAAAGGCCACGCAATTGGATCAAGAGTCCTCTAAATCCAATATCTCTTTTTTAACAGTCACTATGAGCCTGGGGGAGCTTGGAGAAGAAAAACATAGAATTAACCACCTTTGGTTATGGATATGCTTTCCAAGACATTTCTCTCCTGTCAACAGGTGACTGCTGAGAACCAACAGCACAGAGAATCAGTTTCTTTTGTTTTGAGCTTGACTCCTGCTAGTCTTGTCTGAAGTCATTTCACTGACCTACATGAACAGCTGTCAGTATATCTGTGTCCATTATAAAAGCACTAGAGTTCCCTTATAACTTACTTCACTGAAGACTGAGAATGAAGCCACATATTACAAGAGACTCACTAAGCTCACCTACAAGTCACTAACTCATAAAGCATATCTATCTCCAAGAAGTCAAACCATAATTCTGTGAATTGTGTTGGTCACATCTGGACATGAGCAAAGAATCCAACTGGTTTGATTTGCTTTTTTAAACTTAAAATCACATACTACCCTATAGGAAATTAAAGAAAATAATTTTCATAACTATTTAGTACAAGTCACACAGGTACTTAAATACAGGATATAGGCCTTGTGTGTTTCATGGCTCTCACACTTTCACCATAGCAGGATGCACTACCACATCTACAGTGTGTTTGATAGAATGCTGAAGATTAATAAAATCAAATTCCACATTTTGTACTTACTATCTGTGATTTCCTTGGCATTGGTGCTGGTGGCTGGATTTGTGCCAAAGTATTTGCTGTAGAACCAGTCTGTGTTCCTGGAATGTCACATAAAGAAGACGACTCTCCTGCTAAGGTAAATAAACAAAGTAAATATTAGGCACACTTTCAAAAAAAGTAAGAGTGATGTTATCAATTGAAAACAAACTAATTATTCTTAAAAGTATATAAATAATTTTATATCCCATGAGTATTTTTTTTTTACCAGTTCTTTCTAAATAACTGAACAGAATTCTATTATTTTCCTTACCAAAAAGGACACTTTTCCCAAAGACAGCTACCTAAGCCATTTAACAGTGCAGATATGCTAAGAGAGATAGAATAGATGAGAACAGAACCAAATATCCCATTCCCCATTTCTTTCACTACAGACTATATGCTGTTAGAACCTTTCTTTCCTAGTAAAGACCATCATTATCAAGGTGCTGCATCCTTCACAGGAGACTCCTGACACAGATGCCAGATAGCCATTAGCAAATTCCTCTGGGATATATTATGAGGAAATGAAAAAGAATCACAGTAATAACAAATGAATATAAAATGTGCAGTAGAAGGGGAAACAAGGTTGGAGAAATTCCACTACAACCACCACAGAATCTGCACAAACTTTACTGTAGAGATTTTATAAGAGATTATATTTCCATCATGTCCCAAAGTAGTAGTTACTTTGAACAACAAAAAATGCAAAATGAATAATGAACTCTGAATAATGAACTCTGAATAATGAACTCTGCTTATTAACATAAAAATCAGTATAAATTTGCAATCTAATTAAAAGTGACACTATATAAGCTCTGTATTTTCAAGCCAGAAACACATTTTTCTATTCTAAAATGTGTATCTGATACCTTGCTTATGACATATGCAAACAACAATTTTCGAAAGGCATCCTTTGTTTGAGTGGGTTTTAAGGTGAGGTTAGAAAAGCTGAAGCCTAGCTGGAATGAAGTCTGGCAAGGAATGTCAAAGACAACCAGAAGAGCTATAAATCCACAGGTAACAAAAGGAAAATTAGATAATATATGGACACATTGTTGAACAAGACAAGATTCTGGTTACACAGTACATGGAAAAGGCTGAGCTAACGAATGCTTTCTTTGCCTTAGCCTTTACTAACAAGACAGGTCTTCAGGAATCCTGGTTCAGACATCAGGGGACAATCTGGAGCAATGAAGTTCAAAGGCCTGCACCTGGGGACAAACGGGCCACACACTAATATATGTTGGCAGCCACCTGGCTGAAAAGCAGGACCAGAGGCAGTGGACACAAACTGAAACACGGGAGCCTCTATCTGACCATCAGGAAACACTTCGTCACTGTGAGGAAACACTTTACTGTTACTGTGAGGGTGACTCAGAACTGGCACAAGTTGCCCATAGAGGTTGTGGAGTCTCCATTCTCTGGGCACAGTCCTGGGTGATCCACTCTTGTCCCTACTTGAGGAAAGGTGTTAGACCTGATGACCTGCAGAGGTCCTTCCCAACATCAACCATTCTGTGATTCTGTTTATTACATGGTCCCATTATTGACTTTAATTGGCCCATAGCTCTGCTCATGCTTAAGAACTTGAGGCATTAGAGCCTATACAATCACAAAGAGAAACAAGAAGGATGTTGGTACTGATTATATTTAAATGTGTAAGGTAAATAAACAAATTAAAGAAAACCTCAACAAACACACACTTTCCCTTTGATTGTTATGACAGCTTATTCACAGTAAAATATATCTCTAAACAGCAATTACCAGGTTGTTGTAGAGACCCAAGTCCTCTGGTCTGACCTTTATTAGTTAAGCCAGATGACTTCTCGGTCCTGTGCAGAAAGTGAGAAATTGGTCTATTTCAGAAACAAACAAGAACTCAAAAAGCAGCAATATATAGTACTTTCATTAGTACTTCAGTAAAATCTGGTGACAGTAATTTTGCTTTTGAAAATACTTTTCTTCTGTATTTTTGATTAAGTGAATTGAAAGTTGCATTTAATTTTAAAAAAAGTAAGGCAGGAAAATAATACAGGTTTGATTATTGCAATTTGTGTATTTGCCCGAGATTCGAAATTTCTTTCACTGCTATTTTATTTTTTTCTTAAAATTATGCATCCATATTAGCCTATACATTATAGAAAACTTCAACAATTCGTGTCTTTCTTTTAGGTACTATGGTACATGAAAAAAAAGGGCTAGAAAGGAGCTTAAGAGTCAAGGTTGTTTTCATCTTTCAGTCCCAATTTGCAAATGAAACCTTATTTCTTCCAAAATTTTCTCAAAGGCCCTATTTTCTAGACTTCTCATTACCATACTGATCTCCCCTGGTTCCCACCTCATTTTGCTGCAATGCCCCAAACTGAACACAGTAGTCCTGCTGAGGCACCCCTAATGTTGCATCAATTGAGAGAATTAATTCCTATAGTTTGCAGGCTATGTTAAAACTATACTCTACTTTTCTACAACATCACTAGGTCATTTGTCTTACTTACTATGTCCTTACAGATCCTTCTTCTAAGGACTTTTGTTTACCCATACTCTGTTTTTCTCCATGCTTCATTCCTGTAGTTGATCTTAATTACTAAGGGTTGATTATTGAATGACACCCTTCTTTTCCCTTGACTACTACTTCAGTTTCTCAAGGATGCTTTGGATATGATCCTGTTTTCCAGTGCATTTGTGCCTCCTAACTTATTTTTCTACAAATTTTAGAGTTATTTCTTTCTTTTCCAGGTCTCTCTACTTCTGCCACGAATGAAAAGATTCAATGGAACAGGACTTATGTAAAGCATGTGAAAAATAAATGTCACAATCAGACATTAAATCCCATTATCTCCCATTTGTAACTAGATGAGAGTAAGAAATTTAATCTTTTTTGTGTTTTTTTATCTCCATCATAGCTAGGCATTCTGGAGATATTCTGCAAGTCATATAACCTTAAATCACTAGGCTGTCTTGCTTTTAGTGTAGCAATCCTTGTCATCTATGTCCTTAGCATCTGCCTTCTGTTCATTCCCACACTCTAGAACACATCATTGGCAAAAGCATGCATGCTTTATTGGTGATTGCATGTCATAGATATATTAAGTTACTAAAAATGACGAAGTATATTAAAGATTAAGTGGTATCAGTTACCCAGGAATAGGCTTTCTCTGAGATATTCTGCTAGGAGGTTGTGGAGGCAGTGGTGGTGGGGTTGGCTTGGTTTGTGGAGGAGCTGGCTGCTGTTTTGATTGCTGGTTCAAAGCTTCTATAATGCTGGCTGTCTTTGCCACTGGAGGTGGTGGTGCTGGAGAAAGGACGTCTATATAGGAAAGTTAGACAGAAACACGGAATTAAATTTCTATTTGCCATTTCATTTCTTGGGTTCTCATTACACGTTCCCGTGTTACAGGACTGATCCTCTTCTAAGAAAAATGCTTTACTATATGAAATGGAAGAAGGACTTATTTGGAAAGCAGTTTACCTTTTGTTTTGCCTAGTTAAAATTGGAGAGCTCACAATCACTTAAATTCATTCAAGAATTAAAATGCAAGCAAAGAAAATTCTTACCAAAGTCAGTCATATTCTTGAAAAGAGTAGATCAGAATACATCTTTTAAAGTGCTAATATTATTTTCTCAGTCAAGGCCTTTAGTCTGTGTTTTATGAAAAAGCAACCAAGTAATTAATGTCTGGCAAATTTTATTTAGAGGAACATCTTTGCTAAAAATATTGTTGTGATTCACAACTAACAGCAGACTAGGTTTAGCAATTAAAATTGCTATTGAATTCTTAAAACCACCACAACAGCAGCTCGCAATGAATTAAAACATCCTTTCACATTCCAGTGGTCAGCAAGAATTAAGCACAATGTGGAGACACAGGCTTACATGTAACATTCACCTTTACAACTAGTGAGAAATGCAGCACTAAAGCTATATATATATACATATATAAAATGATGAGCCCTTTAGCTCTAGCAATAGATGATGTTTCCTGCTGACCCTGCACTACGCCATACAGTCCTCACTGGAGCATCAGAGAAGACAGTTTGTTACTGGATGGGAACGATAGGCCAAAGCTACAGTCACCAAAAGAGGAAGTATGAGTTGTGAAAATGGAAAAATAAGCCAACTGTGATTAGATACAGTAGAAGGAAAACAGGGGAAAGTGGAAACATACTTGTAGATGTTACACGCAATGGCGGCACAGGGGGATGAATAGCTGGTGGATCTGATGAAGACCTCTGCCTGCTTATACTTTCCACTCCTAAAGAATTTGTCTTCCACATTGCATTAGATGAAGAAATTGTCTGAATACCACTGGCAAGAACTGAAGGCTGAACTAAAAAGAGAGGAAAATACTGCATTATTATTATTGCTTACTCTAAGCACAAAGTGTTAATAGTCACACCCGTGCTTTCGGAAATGATGTGGCTAGACCACTGTATTCAGCAACACTATATTCAACAACTACAGTCACTGCATCCTGATGGAATGCCAGAGCAGAAATCAGTCTGGTGTTAAAAATTACACAGCAAGACTTCACCAAAAAACTTCTAACACTTTACCTAAACAAAATTTGTCTCCAGTCATTACTTTAAAATATGTCAATACTTGAAAAAGCAGATTTCTCAGTAAGAAGACAGAAGGCAAGTCTTGCTACCTTCTTTAATCCCTGGCTGATAACTGTAATTTTCTCAGGTACTGCAAGTAAATTACTTCACTCTTCCATGAGCATAAGCATACATTGCTGACTCAAGGTGAAACATCAGTTTTGACTTAGAAACAAAACAAAACTGTAAACCTAGATTTTACTCAAGCAAGAAGCTATGATAACTAGTTGTGAAACAGACACAAAGTACTTCATCAGAGTCTCTTAAATGACTTCATTCTGAAGAGCTGCCTCCTCATTTCATAAAAATACTCTACAGGTTTTCTTTAGAAAGCCTGTATTTTACACATATTATGCCATTTCTCCCTGCTTAGCACAAGACTATCATATTAAGAAAAGATGAAACAGAGTAAGGTATGAACAAATATTAGGTTGCAGGGAAAAGCATAAAAGGCTCAGAAGACTTGGAAAACAGCCTAAAGCTACGAGGATAGAGGAGTAATAATATACCATAAGCATAACATTAACAACATAAGCAATTGACAAGGTCAATGATACTATTGTAGCTTTTAACTAAGTATATAAATTAATAGACAGATACTTTGCTAGAGTAAAGAATATGAGCTAATAATCTAAGGCAGGCAGCATGTCTTCATGGCATGAGTTATATTACAGTGATGCCAAGAAGTTTGGGGTTGGGAATGAAATTAAAATGACACTTTTTGAAATGTGCCATTTAATCAAGAGCAAACTGTGGGCATGATTGACCATGGTTAAAATAATATCACAAGGTAAAAGAGTCTTTTTAACTATTCAATTGTATTACAATAAATTGATTAGAATCTAACAGTTAAAAAAGCCAGGCAAGCTTCTTGTGTCAATTTTCCTGTTTGGTGGGGAAAACTTTCCTTTCCATCAAGTAAAACAACGTCTAGATATTAAGCTTAGAGTTCATGTGAAATGTTAAAGTAATTCCTCCTTGGTTAAGTTTTACAGGCGACTAAACTTCTCCCAGTCCCATGCCAGCCTTTCCAAATAACCCTAAACCATGCTTTTCTGTTCTCAGTTTTTCTGCCCCTTTTATGCAGCCATTCCATAACTGACTTTTCATATTACACAGAAGATCAGTTTGCCACCTCAGGCACAATCACTGGTGTGTGGAGTCCTGCATTCTGACCTCCGCACAGTGCTCCCAGAGGCAGAAGCCCCCCAAGTGTGCCTAGAACATTTCCTGATCATATCTCCTCTTATGGAGTCTGAATTACAGCACCATACAAAATCATGTGTTTAATAGTAACTTTTCGTGAATTGAATACATAAATTTAGCCTCCATGAAAAATAGTGGATTTATAAAGGTTTTACAACAATGAAACACACCAAATATGACCCGTACAAAGAGGACCTATACAGATTTCTCTATGTAGTTAGAGTTTCTTTACTATGATGCAAACAGATTACATATGAAGATAAGAATGAAATTCACGGCACCGGCTTTAATGGTGGATTTTGCAAGCACACAACCCTCTGAATCAGGATGAGACATGTACTTTTACACTGTTCTAATGGTCTGGGACAACCAGTAATTGGCAGCTGTATTTTCAGTCAGCTATCAGGTCTCTAAAATCATCCAGTTTTCCCCATCATGACACTTACACTTTTATTTCAACAACCCTGAAGCATGTATTTATTAAGAGAAGAATTTGCAAGATTAAAATCTCATGTTCTGCATATACTCTCCATTCTCTGAGGTCTTAAAGTTTCACAGCACACAAATGCTTTTGATATTTTATCTTTAGACCAAATTCTGACAGTGACACCTTCAAGAAATAGAAGTATGAAAAGATTGAATATAACAAAAAAAAATGATGAGCTACATTGACTGCAGCCATCCTTTTAATAAATGGTCTAACTCTGGTGAGGTTATCTGGCTATTGTTTTCTCAAACACTCATGTGTACTGTCTTGTAGGTAGACCAAAAATCAAATTCAGAACATGTTATGTAGATTCACTTAAAGGACATAAAATGAGTCCATGAATAACGGTTCCAATTCTTACCTGTGCAAAATAATTGTAAGAGGAAACCTAAAAATTAAATTATTTTTAAAAAAAGGTATGATCCTATTCTTCTAATATACGATGATATTTTCCAGTACCTTTGCCAATATTCCTTGGAGGTAGAGGAGGTGCACTACTTGTAACAGGTACTGCAGGCTGAATGGGAGGTGGACTGCCACTGAGTATTGCTCCATATGTTTCATTCTGTAATATGCTTGGCATAAATCCTCTTTGCTTGTCCTTAGCAATGTTCGCTGCATCTCTTGCCAAGGATGCTACATTAGGCTGAAGTTGGTTTGATCCAAGCTGGTAGAAGCTGACAGGCCTGTCCTCTCTCCGATTGGGACTGGGTTGCTTTAACACAATAAAAAAAGTAGTCATTGATACCACATGAGTTGTACTCATTTTATTTATTAGCTGATAGAAAGTTGTTAGTTTCCAGAAAGAAAAAATGGCTTCTAAAATGCATTTTTGTTGCTTTTAATACATAATCTGAAATATAAATTTTTGCCCTCTTCAAGAAAAAGTAGCTATGCACCCTAAAAACAACAACAAAAAATTCAAGGTGAATTGCAATTCAGAACTATTAATATATTCTCATTTTTTCTGCGGTACATTGCTGCAGAATAATATTGTATCCCTATATACACAAGACTATACTTCTGTAGATAACAAATATAGATTTTCAGACTGGATCAAGTAAAGTTTTCCTGCATCAGTAGGAACTACCCAGCAGTAGTTTCAAAACTAAATAAACAACTGAAGGTCCTAAGTCCCATCTGAAGTTCAGCAGAGCTAATTCCAAAATGGATGATCATGACCTCAACAGCCAGACAAGATTTCATGTAAGTATTCTACCCGTAGCTCAGCCTACAACAAATAAGTAGCCAAAACTTCTCATTAACTCTTTTTAGCTCACTAGTATCAATGGATAAATTTGGGAGACTACTTCAATTGGCAGCTGGGATGGAACATTGCTCATCCCACACACATTGTCAAATTGTATCTGACTGGATGTTTTTGAGATTTATAGCAAACACCTGCACTTAGCATTATTCTTCCTGTTTCAACAGCAAGAACATTATTGTTACCAAATGATAATTAAAGTAGCTAGAGTTACAAATTCATGTGGCTAATACAGCAGTGGGCTTCAACAATCCACAGCCCAGAGAGCATAAATATACCTTCAGAAACAGTGTTAGATAAACATGCCGTACTGACATATTGTCTGTATGAAATTAAAGTAACCATTTATAGTAATAGCATTTAGGCAGAATAAAGATTTACATCAACAGTATCACTAACAAGCAATTGATTTTCCTCTGAGTATGTTCAATGCTTTCTACTGGATTGGTCATGTAGGGCCTTTAGATATATTATAGCACAGCATCACAGCTCCAAGATTTATCAGAATGATGTACATGACAGTCCCTACCCTTGCTTTGGCTTAGCAGCATTACTCCTCACTGGCTGACACTCTCCGTTCCCTGACCTCTCCACTGTCCTAGTTCTGGGTCTTGTTTCAGCCCACACCTTCTTCTACTTTCTAAACCATCAGAAAATTTTTCTTTGTGTTTATGAATCAGGTTTTCACTGGCTTACCAAACTGAAGCAATTCAACACAGGGACAAATGTGTGCCAGAGTAGAGGCAAAAGCTGAGGCAGGACCAGGAAGCCACGGTGTACAACAACAGCAGAAACCAGTTAAATTATCTTAAACTTATTTTAGGTTAGACTCTCTTTTATGTGAAATATTCTGGACTAAAAGAATTTAAATTTCAGACATGATCTTTTCTGACATAGATTACAAAATCTATTCAATTGTCTTACCAGTCAGACACACCCACAATAGCTTGCCATTTAAAAACAAAATGATCCCAAGCAACAACAGTAGTCACCCAAGCAAACAATGGAGTCACAGACACTGAAACTCTGTGATTAATAGTCTTTAATCTCCTTTCAAAAGTCCCTGCAGTACAAATCTATTAACAGCAGGCAGCGAAGTAAGAGCTTCATTATTTTAGCCACACCGCTCAGTAGCAGATACCTTCCTATATGAGATGGAGGTCAGGGACTAGTCAAAAAAAAACCTACTCAGCTGCAGAAGGCAACTGGCAACAATGAAGAAAGTGAAGGACAAGAACAGATCAAAAAACAAATTTAGATCATGCCAAAAAGGGATTTGTATTTGTAAATTAGCAACAACTCTAACAGCTGGGAAAAAATGAGATCTCTAAAAGTTTCAATCTGTTTTATCAAAACCATCAACATTACTATTTTTATTATCTGGAGGGTGATAAAATATATAGGAATACATAAATGTGGGGATTGAGTATGCTCATGCAGAAGAACTGGATCTAGCAGCTCAAAGATTCCAGATTCGTCCAAAGTTACCAAAATTTTAAGGAAAAATCTTAAGAAGAGTCTCAGAAGGTAGAAACTGTGCTTTGAAAGGAATGGCCGGGGACACCTTCTATTGCTAAGTAATTCAAGTCAAGCACCAGAGGTAACATCTATCTTGGACCAGAGAGACAGGACATGGGGAAAAGAGTCCTATGCACACACAGTATTGTAAAAATGGTATTTTGCAACAGAGGAATTACTGATGCCAAAATTTGTCTCCAAAACATTTAAGTTAATTTAATGGTCTGATGACCTAACAATTTTAAAGAGATTCTATGAAAGTAATGGAAACAAACCTCTGACTGTCAGGTGTTAATACTTCTGAAAACAAAGAAAAACCCAACACACAAGGCTTGGTTTTATGTCATTAATTTAATGTTAGCAATTCATGCCCCAGTTGAGATGGGGGATTTTGCAAGAGAAGTATTAAAATGCTAAAGCCTGTAGAAAGAAAAAGTCAAATTTCATTATCCAGAGAAGAAAGGGTTTTTTTTTAGATGCTTTCAAAAAATGTTGTCTAATATCTGAAGACTAATACAAAGCCTATTATGTATTCCTTGTACTTTATAAGGAAAGTAGAAAAGGTATCATAAATTATAACACCACACATACACAAAGAACAAAAGCCAGTTCAATATTTACATTAAATACTTCAAATTATGAAAGTTTCAGGATGTCATCAGTATTTTGGAGACTACAAATAATTTCAAATTATTTGTCCCCTAGAAATTCATGTCATTTTTAGGTGTCAAAACACAGTAGTTTTTTACCTGTGTGTTTAGGTGCAAAAATACTTTTTCAAATTGGGCCCTAAACTAGGAAATTAAATTTTGAAAATGCAATTAATTTTCTGTGCTATTGAAATGTTTTGTAATGTGACCATAGTTCAAGCCATCTGGATATGGTCTTGGGCAACTTGCTTCAGGTGATTCTGCAGGGAGGTTAGACTTCCAACCACAACCATTCTATGATTCTGAACCTAAAATTACCACAACTCCACTATCCATTTCAGGTATGAAAAGCATGAAAATGAAAAATTATTTTATATGTGAGATTCAAAATTAAGACCCTACCCTGCTGTTGATGGATGTAGTTTATTTAATGCACAGTTTCAGTTGAAGACAAAACAATGCATAAACTGTTCTAAAAATAGAGTCATTGACTGGAGATGTTCCACAAACATGAGGAGATAGTCTGAGATGCCTTCCTTTGTAAAGGTAGTTTTCCTAGTTCATGTTAGATCTGCTTCACAATCAGCAGGAACTAAAAATTCCTGATGTATTGAAACCAACTATTGACTGGATTGAAAAGATGATATAACACATGGCTAATTATAATTTGGCACCACAGGGTCGTATTTAAGAAGAAAAAGAAGACAAATTATAATTCCAGAAATAAAAATTTCAGCTACTGCGTTTTACTACAGAAATTCATTTCACAGTGTCTTCATGCCTATAGAAAAAAGAGAAGTCATTGAAATAATTATGAACATCACACTTACATGTGTACAGAAAAATAATGTTGATACAAACCTGCAGCTTTTCATCCACATCATCATCACTTTCATCCAGATCTTCATGAAGTAACCGCCATTCATATTCTACATGAACGTGAGAATTAAATCTTCCAGACAGTGCCTGAGTAAGCTAAGGGAAAAAAAGACAGCTGTTGACACTTATGTTATGTGCAGTACTTATTTTAAAACAATATCATTAGAAGCAAACAAAGTCCACATATAGGAAGAATCTTTCCCAAGATGAAAAGTTACTGCATTGAAGTAAATTTAAATTAAGCTGTGTTACCAAATACAACACAAATAAAACAAAAGTAACTACTCATTTCATTAACCATCATAGGTCCATTCTCCATTTTCTGACAAAAAGCACTACATTGTTTTGATTTAGAAATTGAAATTCAAAGAAATTAACTGCAGAGCCTTCCTACTGTCCAGCAGCTCAACACTCCCACACAACTATGTGTCATCCATTAACCTATAAGGGAATCTTACTTGTGCATCTGTGACTAACAGCTCAATAGAATCACCCCGGCCTCAAAAATTTTAGCACTTCTGATGCATCTGAAGTAAAATATAAGTTTTTTTCTTAAAAGCATATAACTTTATGTAAGCATATAACTATTTCTGAAGACATAACTATTTCTAGTATACCACTATCGCATCTGGAATATATTCACTGAATATTCAGCTGTAAACTGTAAGCTGTTAAATAATCAGACATGAAATGCACACACAGAATGACTTGATACTCACCAGCTCTTCACAGTGAGTATGTTTTAATCGTTTAGCTATATCAAGTGGCGTCTCTCCTGCTTCATTTGCTATATTACAGCAAAAAAAGAAATGTATGATGAGAGGTCTCACTATTAACACGTCCATTACTAAAGACAAACCTGCATACTGAAGTACTAGACCAACACACTCGAGAACTCATCTCTTTCTCTCATAGGTAGGTCCAACTCACATCAACCCTCAACAAGCAATAGCAATTCAACGTGCCATATACATATGAATGACAGCCATGAAATGGCAGTATATAACTTGACAACAAAACAGCAATTAAAAATCTAAATCTGTTTAAACACTAAATGTAATATATGTCAATTTTAAACTTGAAATAAGCAGTGAATACTGATTCTAATAATGAAGATTATATTCACAGAATTCTGATAAACAATGGAGGAGAAAATGTACTTATTCCAACTTTACTGTTTCTTATCTGAAGCAATGACAAATAGGAAATCAAAGAACACATTACCCTTTTACCTATTTCAATAGAAGCCTTCCCTCTCAGCAGCAGTTTGAGGCACTCAACGTTGTCTGTTAGACAGCAATAATGCAGGGCTGTGCTACCTTTACAGGTTTGTTTATCTAGATTGCCACTTTTGGAGTACAAGAGAAAAGAAAGGTAATTAAACTTAAGTTTCCGGCCCTATATTATTAAGCCACTCTCTTTAGAGGATTTTCAAAGAATAAAATTACATTTGCAAATACAGTTTTAGTACTTTAGTATTTGTATTTATTTAGTATTTAGATTTTTTTACATAAAAGCAGTGTCAATATTTAGATTTCATACTTACCTGTTCTGCACTAAAAAATCAACTATATGAAGGGATGTTCGATCAACTGATCTAACAGCAAGGTGCAGCGCTGTTTCATCTTGCTCCTAAGAATAAAGTGACAAGACATTTGTTTCTTCTGAAGAAGAAGAAATTTTAGTAAGACATTAATCAAATCAATTAAGACATGTATTTTCAAAATATTCAAACATACTACCATTAAAACATTTGTGAACATTTACTTTGATCCTTTTGTTCCTTTAAAGTAAATAAATTAAAAAAAATGGGTTGAAAACTTCCAGATTATTGAATGATATAATGTTTAATGTTTCAATAAATTTAAAATAAGATAGTACTTGGAAACAATTCTAGATTAAAATATTTAGTATCTTCTTTTTTTGTTGTCAAATTACATCATTAAATGGACATGCATTCAGAACTGTGTTTCAGATACTATTTCAAATAACTTTTAATTAATGAGTGCATATTGCACTTACAACAATCTAATAAAATTTACAACACTTACATGTCCATTGGCCAGTGGAATTTTTTCTGTGAGATCCACACCGTCAGCATAAACTTGAACTAATCCAAGAATGTCTCTTGATTTCACTGCTTCACAAAGAGCATGCAATTTAGCTGCATTGTCTGCATGCTTCTTCCTTGCATATTTTCTCTCAATATACTTGGCAGTAATGTAATCTTTTCTTGCATTCCTGAAATTGAATATGATTTGCTTCTATAACTTTCAGCTGAAGATACACATTAGCATTTCCATAAATATATGCAAGTCATTTGAAATCATTATGATAATTTTTCTTTTTAATTATGCATGTAACCATGCAGTCTCATATTTCAAGTATGAAATGTAGTTACAGAAAATGAATCAAATATCCAATATAAAGACAGACCACGAATTTCTTCATCCAAATTCTGTGAGGATATTGAGATCAAGGCTACCCAGCTCTATGTACAGAAGATACATAAAAGCTTCATAATGTGGGTTTATGTTGCCTTGCAGGTTTATGTTTACCCAATGGTACTCCTACACGTGCTGGAAAAGGATGGAAGGCATGGGATACACAAAAAAAAAACAAAAAAAATGACAAAAAAAAACCAAACCCAAAACAAAAAACCCTTAAAAACCGCCACAACAACAAACCAAAAACAGACAACAAAAAAAAAAAAAATCTATCTTATATCTCTGCACAGACTATCCAGGCCTTGAATTTGAATTCACAGCAGTGAGCATGCTCTTTAAACTCTTCACCACAACTGTAACAGGAAGAATGTGTTGGAGCTTTTAGTGACATGTCTAAACTGAGATGAAAACTTAGTCCACCTGACTCAGCACAAGTTACCACTTCTGCTGCTGATGCTCAGTAACACATCCACTCCTCTTCCCATCACTGCAAGACAGGAGCTTGCTTGCCTCCCAAAGGCATAACTCCTTACCAGCTCTTGGGATGTACACAGCATTGCACAGAAGACATTTAACAAAGTCATCATCATCAAGATACTATGTAATAGGCAAGAAGTAAAAAATCCTAATAAATAATAATATATTGGATGAATGGATAACTCTTGTTCATAAAGCAATTGATAGTATTCAGGTTCTCATTTCAATAAAATAGCCCCAAATTTGATAAGCAGAAGTATCAAACTAAATGGTCCTTTTAAATAAAATTTTTTAGAACTGCTCTTAGCATATTAATCAACATATGGTAAAATTATTAGTAATTTAAATTATTAATATTAATAGTCTTATTAGTCAAAATTAGTAGTAGTCAAAAATTATCTAAACTGCCTTGTTTAAGACTGGTTTTGTCAGAATGCTAAAAATCTACCTAATGTAAAATCAGATTCATCCAGAGCCAATTCTTCTGTGTTTGTTTCTATACTGTTTACTAGCTCTTTTATGGTGAGTAGTATCCAGCCAAGTAGGCAGCTGTCCTTGCTGTATCTCTGCCATCACTGCTCAGTGCTTTCGAGGAATTCAGTTAAATGTTCTGTCTTCATTCCACATGGACTTCTGTCCGAGGTATAGTTTCTAAATGCTGTTCTTTATCTTTCAAGTAAATGTGCACTTTATTACAATTTCTGTTTTGTGTTCAAATAGCACAAAATTAATTGCTTTGGTTTTAATCCCTATCCTTGCATGTCTTTAAGGTTCCCAGCCAGTCACAGTTTATTTGTTTCTGTCCCACAATCCATGATTCAAAGAGTTGGTAAGATATTCCTTACTATAAGGGAAGGTACCAGACAGATAAAACTCAATAAAACAGACATGCAAAGCATCAGAAGAAAGGTTTACTCCTCAGCTATAAGACCATAAATAACATATTACACATCTTCCATGGCCTGTAAGTGCAAACCATAAAGACACAGCCCCTTAGCAATATTAAATTAAATGCCTGCCTTTCTCAGAAGTATCAGCTCATTACTTACATATCACTGCTTGGATTAGGTTTGACCATTTCATCAACTGGAAGACAGAATTCCATAATCTCATTAAATCCAGCATTCCCAATATTCTTTGCAAGCTGTTAAAAACCAAAATCCCACAGCTCAATTAATAAACATGTTCAGTTATTAGCCACACACATAACAAGGGGAGAAAAAGGGAACATGAGAGTTGAGACCTCTCATTTCCGATTCCTTGGTCTGCTGCTATGTCAGCAATAACAAACAGATTAGGGACTTTTTTTGGATGTGAATTTTCAACTGGGATTTAGTACATGAACAAATAACTCCAAAATAATCCATCAAGAAACCAGTTCATACAATAAATGCAAACACTTTGTGCTGGATAAGAACACACATTGGATCTGTCATGGAGCAGCTGATAAGTGGTAACTTCATTGTGTAGCAAAACTGAATAAATTTTTTCCTTTGGGGATTAAAGCTGTCTTCTAAAATAATGCTAAATAATTAATGGGTTAAGTATTTGTGAAGTCCTCCAATTTTTAATCCGAGACACATTTATATGTCAAACAACTGTGTTTTTTAAAAAAGCAACTCAGGACATAAAGATTTGAAAACACTAAAAATATGAAGCCTCTACTAACTTGAGTTCTAAGATAAGAAAAAATTTACAGGAGAACACTATGTTCCAGGAGGTTCCAATAAACCTTATGTTTCCAGCATAAACAGAACAGATGATTGCAGATACGAGCATCATAAAGCCAGGACATCTTCAAAAATTAAGCTTTCTTAAATTGTCTTTGTTCAGAGACAACTTCAGCATGGGAACATCTTGCTAAAGTGACAAAAAATATACTTATCTTAGAAGTATTTTACAGTACTATTTTTAAGTTAATAAAAGCAATTTGATTACCAAAAGTTCAGATGTTCCCAGCACATCTAATGTAAGTGACTGCATTCTGGAATAGTGAACACCAAGTTCTCTATGGATTCCTGAGCATTCAATGCAAGTTAAAATTCCCAAATTTGTTGAAAGCCAGGTAGGATCTGAAACAGAAGGCACCCACAGAATTAAAACTTATTCAGGCAATTACTTAATCTAGAAAATGTAGAAGACAGAAATGAAATTCTGTAAAACAAGAGTCTTGTACATTATTTATATTTTCTTTTTTTTTTTTAATTTATGTCTTTCCATTTACCTGGAAAAAAAAAACAACAACGGTATCTTTATTAATGCTGAAAGAAGTGAGGAAGTGAATTTTATTTTATTTTTGTGAAAGACATTGCTATACAAGGGAGCCCCTTAATCACTCCAGTTTGTCATTGTTCAAACAACTTTCAGAAACTGCATTTTCCCACCGGCAGTATAATGGTGTCACACTCTCACCTGGGCATACAGGTGCAGTTTAAACTGAAATAACAACATCTACAGGGTTGGAGTTCTTTTGTACTTCAAATAGAGACTTTAGACTAAACGAAGCAGAAGTGATTCACAAGTGCACACACCACACACTACAAGATTCTCACTCAACTACTTCAAAGATACTAAGGCTCATCCTTCTCTTTTCATAGCCGTCTACTGTCTTTTCTCCTGGTATTTTGCATTTACTACATCAGTCCCTCAGCTTCCAGCTAAATAATTAATTTTGGAAGATTTAGACAGCTTAGCAATAATTTGTTTGATAAAGGTTTGTTAGTTGCCATTTACACTCCCTTTTTTTAAGACAGCAGGCTTGACTCTTCCCATTGCCTTATACAATACCTATTGCTGGCAGTAACTTGATTTGTAAAGTGCATGTAGCATCAGAGCTGATGTTTGCAGCTAGAGTTTTACATCAAAAACACCTAAATCCTGCAGTGCCCCTGCAACATAAAAGAACACAGGAAACAGCAGGATTTTAAAAATAATTTGAAGAGCGTTAAAGTAGAAATTCATTGATCACCAAACCAACACTGCAAACCATAGCCAGCAGGAGCGTTCTTCTTAAAATGAATACAGCCTTATACATATTCCCTGTCTCAGTCAAACACCAAAAAAATAAAAAAAAAAGAAAGAAGGTGTTTTAAGAAAATGTTTCAAGTAACTTATGGCTGCCCAGTTTTACCTAAATCTTACATTATTAACACACATTTTATGTAAGTTCATTTGATTTATGTAAGCAAAAGCTACAATTACCAAAATAGATAATAGGAGAAAAATAAGCTTCTTAGTCACTTTTCTCCCCTCTGATAATAAGCATATAGTAAATCAATCTTACCAAAGTAGTTCCATTAAATTTTTAGCATATTCTACTGTGTGTATAATTTTTGTGAAATAATAAGTAAAAATGAAAGCATAAAACATTACCTTAAATATTCTCATGAGACAAAGAATTTTTACCAATTAGAAATATGCTTAATTGAGTCACCTTGTGCTCCACAGTCACAACAAACATCATTTCCAGTCATCCTCTGGACTTCTGTTATAATTTCTTTTGTCAGTTCTTGGACAATATTATTTTCTCCTGTGTTATCATCTCCTTTGAATGCATTATTTAAAGCTTCCTCTTTGCTGTTTTGTAGCACAGATGTCCATCTAAAATGGCAGTAAAATTTTGCTGTTAAGTCTTATGGCACTTCTGAAGTTCAAAGTAAGTCTCAGTAGATCACCAGTGTCAAAAATAAAATTAGCGAAGTAACTCACATTTGACATTCCTGTTCATCCTCTGCTTGAAAGTGGTATGTTCTGTCATCTGCACAATAAATAATTCACACACTGATTAAAAAAGTTATTGAAAAACCCAACTTGCTGAAATCTCTCAATGAAATCTAAAATTAATTGATTCCTGAGGTCTCTGTTCTCATCACTGGAGTGTGTTGACAGACTAAAAGTCTATTTAAGAAGTTTGACCTTGCTACCTACAGTTCATCTATGATTACATCCATGTTTACACAGGGTGGTTTGTTGCATTTTAAACAGAAGCTGCTTTCTTCAGTGCTGTGCTTTTATCACACGAGCAGCAGCAGGGCAAAGGAAATGTTCCTTGTTATGGATATAACCTCAGTAACCACAAATATAAAGTTCTGCTGGGAGGGAGGGGAGTAAAATATAGTCCATGTTTGAGGTTATCTGTGTATGTAAGAAAGACTTAAAGAGTTCAAATGAGCTCTTAAAACCCAGTAATCAAAAACTTAAAAAAAAATCTGCCAGACACAAAGTCCAAACTACAATGAGCATGAGCCCCAAGCTGTTTCAATTTTTCAGTTCACAATTTTCATTTTTTTACTTTACTACTTTTCTAATTCTAAACATTTTTATCATAGTGTACTACTAAAGAAAAAGGCATAACACATTTTAAGTCTATGGAGAATAAAATATGATACTGTTTAATGACTGAGCTGGAGTGAGAATAGTTGATGAGAATAACAGAAGTGAACCTACTGGCAAAAATATTCTAAGATGAAAATTTCTAAAGTTTGAAAAATATTCAGGCTAAAAGGTATTAAAAGATAGCTTCAAGCATGGAAAATATTAAGACAGTGAAGATATATGAAAGAACAGAAAGGAAAGTGCTACATTAAGAGATTTTATCTTGCCATGATACAGCAATTTGTATTTTGTAAAGAACAAGGAATATTTTTAACTCAACAGTAAAATGAAGTGAAAAAGTTTTCTGGAAAAGGCTAAGAGGCCAGTTATGCCTTTTCAAGTGTGTGGTAACATTGCAATGAGCTGATACTGGGCAAAACATGACATGGTCACCAAAAAAAGTGCAAAATTAAACGGGGAAGCCCAGTTGCTTGAGCAGAAATGTGCTGTGCTGCACACAGGCATTTGAGTCTATTCACACAAAAGCACAGCTTACATTTACAAATGCAGAAGAACTTTATGCTTCAATAAAGGAACAAATGAGGAATGTATTTATAGTCTTCTCCCCAGCTAATCTGAGATACATATTTCAGTAAAATATCCTAGTGAGAAAACAAAGGAAACACTCTACTAAACAATTTCATCTCATCCCATTCTGATCCAAAAATTACTCAGTTTTGGTGGGTTTAACATGGAGATTCTTTATCTCACCTTTCTATCTCTTATGAGATAATAAAACCAGAAAATGTTTTTAATATTTTCTTCACAGTTGCATAGCAACCACTAGACTTAAATTTTAAAAAGTTTTACAAGTATCATTTGATCTTGCGCAAAAGTTGTAACTTTTCAAGATGATCAGCTAGGACATTTTCAGTATGAGAAGTAATGTCATAGCAAAAAAAAATAGTTTATTGTAAGACAGCAGAAAATCAAACAGAATAAAGAAGTGAAGAGAGCTTTTAAAAATAAGTGGTTTTCAAAGAAAACAGTCACAGTGAGTTGCATTATGCTAAAATAACTGAAAGGTCAAATTGTCATAGGAAGGGATTTTGTAAAGGGAAGCATTCTGCAATGACAAAAATGCTCTAGTGGATTACTGACACATCTATAGAAGTAATGCAAAATTCTGCTATCAGCTGCAAGTAAAAAGACCTGAACAACAAACCTACGTGATATGAGGTCAAAACACTTTTTCTCCTCTGGATTTGTTTTCACTTGGCAGGTTAACAGATTGAGCTTTGCTGGAGGTCGGTTAGCCTATTTGAAGATAAAACATACATATTTTAGTACATCCCTATTGACTGAAGCCTGCAGACTGAAAGCACAGGATAACATCCCACTGGCCAAAAAGACTTGACAAATGGCTGATAAACTTTTAAGATCCCCAGGTGTTCATTGATTTTTCTTCTGCATCACAGTTCATAAGCTACTTTTATTTGACTATTTTGTTTACTGGTAACTGGATTCACACTAGAATTCTGAAAGGAAGAAGGGTAGAATCTCTTCAATTACCATTAACCAGAAACACTTACCTGAAGGAACTGGGTCCAAAAAAGAGACAGGGTCATCCTTATGTTTAATCCCCTAACATTCAGAGATTTAGTTTTAAAAAACTACTTGTTGAATTTTCAATAATTAATTATTTTGACTCCTGCTAATGTGTTTAAGGGGTCCCCAGATAACCAGTTAAGAACAGATGCTGAATTTTTAAATCAGTAAAGGGAACCAAGTGAAGGAAAATAAGAAGTTTTCACAGAGAAGTCTTGCAGCAAACATATATAAAAATAAACATTTATAAAATAAAAATATTGTAGGTGATTACTTAAAAAACTAGTGAAATAATGTATATTTGATAGCAATAAATATTTTTTAGTCAAGTTCCTCTCAGCTATTCAGTTTCTTTTTAAATAAAAAGTGACAGAGTTCTACTAAGAGCAAGATTCACAAGGAACTTGCATTTTGAAAGACTCAAAGGCTACAAAGACTTTTCTAACAGCACCTCTGCACTCTTCTTTCCCCTAACCTTCCTGAGCTACACACCTGGGGTAAGACTTAGACTCGTTTGCAACCTTGATTTGAAGAATGGTTTTAATTTCCTACAATTGATGACTAGTTTCATTCTTCTTTTAGAATAATTAAATCAGAATGTAGATTTAACTAGTCAGCCTTTGCTCTAGACAATACTATCTAAAAAACAGTAATTTAAACCATTAGGGAAGGACTATTATAAGGATAGTAATATTCCCAAACACATTACCACACTTATTGTTGCATTCTAACAGTATTAATAGATTAAGTTGCTAAAGTAAGATTTAAACTATTACCAAATGAAGCTATACTATCACATAATGTCATTAAATTGCAATGAATCATAAGAAATGTAGACATTCTCACAATCTCATCTAAATTTACTGATGAAAACATTTAATTAAAAAAAAAAACCACAAGGGAGAAGTCAAAATATTGCAGATTCCCTTGAAACAATCTGATAAAACAATGTAGCTGGCCAAAAAGAACAGTTCCATCATATCTGAGGACCAGTTTAAAAAAATCAAAACTATGTGCAAACATAAGCAAGGAAACAATTATGTATTTTTTTCCTGTTAGGAAAAAAAAATTTTAAAAAATTAAAAAAAAAACAACAAAAAACAAAAAACAAATCATGGTGTCCTTGAGAAATAGCAGGCTCATGCTTTGCCCAGCATAAGCAGCAGACAAAACAAAGCCATGCAAGCTTTGAAACAATAAACCTGCAGGTCACTTGCTGGGCAATGTAAAACAAATTATACCCAAGAGAGGCTTTGGAGGCAGCAAGATGACAATTTATTGACAATTGCATTGTATTCTCTGCCTAATAAATAGCTTTTCAAATTCCAGGCTTCCTTTTAGTAGTAAAAGTGCATACAGTTTTAATTATTTAGTTATAAATTATATATAAATATAAAAACATATTTATAAATTATTAATTATATAGACACTGGGCAACTCATATATATCTTTCTCACAGGCTCTATCAGAATGTAAAAATGCAATTCGTGTTTAAAAGAAGATCCCCTTGCCCCAGGACTTTGGATCTGAAGTGCATTTGGGATCTAATTAGTTTTTTTTTAATTTATGAAGCATAAAGCTGTAAATGAATGCAGTAAAATTCTTCAGAGAGGTCTGAAGGACCTATGCACACAGGACTTGTCCCTCTGGACAGGAGAATGCAGAAGAACTCAGTATCACAATCTGAGAACCCAAAGAAATGGCTGCGACAATAACATATCCTGGGCCAATATGCTGATCTTGGAATCCATACATATTCTTGAGCTTTTATCTGAAGAACTCCTAACCTGATGTCAGCATTAACAAGAATATTAAAAACCCTGTGCATGTGTCTGATAGCACCTCATTCATGTTTCCATCCTGCAGCCGAAACACAGTTTATCTCCAGCAGCCTCCCTGGCCCGTGACTGTTGCTTGCGGACAGCACACTTCCATCACATGGCAGGTGCTGCCTGGAGAGAAGTTGAAGCTTAAAGACAAAGGGAAGTAAGGCTGTGTGAGGGAAGGGAGATAAGGCTCCTTAGCCACACTGATTCAGACACTTGGCAGGATTAAGATAAACTAGACATGGAAAAGACTAATAACTGTAACTATTACACTACTTGTTTGAAACCTCTGAGATCCACTTTCCTGATTGAGTCTCTGATTAGATAATTAGATTTCAGATTACTGCTGAGTTTTTGGACACCCACGTTAACATGCCAACACCCTGAAAACTGCTGCCACCTTCATGCCATACACAGACCTGAGCATCAACTGGTGTTCCTTCCTGCAGAAATGGCAAACCTCTATCCAGCAAAACTGACTTATAAACTGTTCTAGCAACAAACAGAAGAGTAGGAATCAAAAAGTTAGGTATCTGAGACAATACTATTGTAGCTCTATGAGCTATAGAGCTGATTTTACAAAAGGCGTGAGCAAATATGTCCACTTAACAGACTGGCTGGCTGATTTCATCATGCATTTTTTCTGGATTTTAGTGATCAACTTCAGAATAAAAAGATGAAATATGATTGTTCTGCCTTCAGATTGTCCTTTTAATCATCATGGTGAAGTTTTCAGCAGTAAAGAAAGAATAACAAAAAAAAGATTTGATAAAGAGTCTCTCTTATATTCTTTTCTTTTCAACCAACCAGTGAACCTTCTTTAAACACAAATCCAGCTTTGAGGAGTCCAATATTTCTGAAATCTTTTTGCCTTGTGACTTCTTGATCTGGAAAGGACTTGGGAATTCCTAATTACATGTTTCAATCTTCTATCATTGTTTTTTCATCCATGTATGTTAAATGTACAAATGCTGATTTCTTAGAAGCTATTAGTTGTCTAAAAGTATAACTTCTGCACATCTGCCAATGCAGGCAGGCACATACAGGGTCAGCTGGGTGACTGACAGAGAACCAAACATATTCTCTTCATCCATCAGACCACTTGGCAGGCAAGTTTAAGCACCTATAATTGCTTAAAGATAGCTGTTCTAGAGGCTGACAAAGCAGTCCCTCATAAAGGGTACATGACAAAAGAAGAGAAATTCATGAAGAATACTTAGCCCTTAAAGGAGAAGTATTTACAAATTTGTACTTGATAAAGAAAGCAAAACTGACAATTGAATTTCTGAGATTTTGACAAACTGCTGGGATGAGAGAACAACATATTATATTTCAGAGACCAGGAGATATCAGCCCTGAGAAGCTTGGAAATAAATGTCATTCCTTTCAATTTCTCAGAAGACATTCAGAGCAGTCTAGAAAATTTTTAACAAACAAAATCACTTCTATCTGTATCAGTGTCTGTGAAACATTCATTATTTTTTTACATAAACCTGTCATTGATACATAAGGGGGAAGTGAGCAAATAAGTGAAAAATACCTTTTAGGAGTATATTTTAAAACAAGAAGGGACTTTTCTAATGTTGTAATATAAAAACATCGAGACCAAACCCATAAAACACTCCTATCTAAATTCACATTTGAATATCTGCCTTAGGAACTGATTTCCAGCTACAGCTCCACTGATTTCAGTGGGAACTTAATGCTTCTAAAAATGCCAGACCATCTGGTAGACAGCTTATAAAAAGAGAAAAAAACAGTATTTTGATAGACTCTGTAACCATTCTTGCAAGTGAAAGTTTTCAAATTCTGCTCCACAAGTGGATTTTGTAGCCTCTGCCAGCTCTGAGCTTTCCCAACTACATTCCTACTGGTACCAGTAGGGCATGTCTAACATCAAGCACAATCACAGCACAAGGTGACACCAGCATAGAACACACCAAAAGACTTTTCTCCGACAAAGACACACTCCTACACACCCAAATGAGAAGCAGCATAAACAAATGGACAATTCCAACGCCATAGTAATGACTCTGCTTTGCAGGCCTGACTTAACACTCATCCTTAACTCCTGATTATCAATTCTGAAGGCAGCAGCTTGTGGTTAGATGCACAAATGAGAGATTGATTCACTTAAGCTGCCAGGGTCAACTTGTAGTCATAGCAACAGGCATAACAGGATGAAGAACAGAACAGTTCATAACAGGACCAAGAAACAGGACTGTTCATTACACCAAGAACGGGGAACTACTGTCACTGAGTTATTTTTTGCCTCAAGAAACTTTCTTAAAAGTTTTGAGAAAACAATATAAAAAATGTTACAGGAAAGCAAAACCAAGTTGAAGGCAAAGTGCAAAAGTCCAAACCATGAGAGCAGAAAGTTTTAAAATTTTAACAAATGCTTAATAGTTATAGTTAATGTGTTCAAATATTGGTAGCAGTAATAAAGAGGAATTTGTAACTCTCTATTTCCTGTCATTCTGGTAGAATTTGTTTTTAGACTTGATTTTCCCCAACAGCTACTCCTAAGGAGCTAACAGACTACCGTACAGCAGCATATCTAGGAGAGAAAAGCAATTCAGCATACTCTTAGTTTATCTTGCAAGTATGAAGAGCTTTTTAACTCATATCTAAAAAATGGCTTAATGCCCAGCCATACCTTAAAAAAAGAAAGAAGTTAGAATTTGTATTTTTAGATAGCCTGGTAAAATATGAACATTTACACAAACTGAGTCACTAAAAAAGCCTTTTGTTCCCATTAACAGTAATGAACATTAAAATAGCTGTATTTTTAGACACTGTATTTCTTGATATATTTCTAAAAGGCTGCCTTAAAAATATATCCCTCATATTTAAAACACTGCATCACAAATCTAGCTAATTCCAAATCATAAATATAGACCACCATAGCCTTTCTGTATTAGCAACCATGTACATAAAACACTGTAAACAAATACTTACTGTACCATGGGAAATTGTAAGAAAACCATTTTTAACTGAGCACTTCCTTTTCTGCCACACTTTTCTGATTCTATTTTAAAGGGGGACAAAAGAAGAAAGGTTTTAAATATATTTTATATTATATTGCTTGAGCTCTTAGGACGTAATACTTCTCCCAGCAAACTCCAGCAGTACTTACCCATCGCTTTTCTTGTACAGACTGCCACTCCGCTCAGTGCCATGTTCCTTGTTTCCCTGAGGCTGATGTAAACTGTAAGCTGTACTCTGACGGATTTGAGAATCCTGAAATAATCAACAGCAACTTGTGATGCATTCCAGACTATCAACCGAACTCCCCCCCCATTAATAAGATGCAGAGCTTTTCCCTCCTGCTCTAATCCAACACGCCAAATGAAACACCTTTTCTCCTCAGTGAGAGAGAACAAGATCCATTTCTTTTTTCAGAGGGCACAAAAAACATTTGAGAAGTATCCATTATCAACACCTGGCAAAATCTTTTTGCATGCTTTTATTTAGGTTTACTCTTGGCCTTAATATATGGGGGTTTTAACCCAAAACTTAATTGAGCAGTGGCTTTTCCAACTCATGTAAACACTGCAAGGTACAAACATCAAAGACTATTATTACCTGCAATTGCTAGCGCACTCTTCCATTGAAAAAATAATTACATACATCAATTTGAAGAAGTGATTTTCTTTGCGGAAACTGAGTCAAGTTATTGTCTGAAAAGCAGAAGAGTCCTCCTGGAAACATAGTTCAGGAGTCATACAGGAAAATTGAAAAGTCGTTTCCAAAAAAGAAAAATTTAAAGCAAAATATCTGTAAGAAAGTACAATTCTGAGACAGGAAGAGACATGGATTAATTGAACCCTTCTCACTGCACTCAGAACGACCTAGAGGCAGGACCCACTGCTGCCAGAGTCCAACTTCTTAAAAAATAAGAACCTGAAAATGAGGAATCTTATGTGTCACACCATATGAACAGCAGTAACATGACAGAATAGGCTTTTAAATGCACACAGTAACAATGACTATTACTTAAAATTTTCTTTTTTTTTTTATTTTCTACTGTCATTGCTCTATGGACACAATTACTCTCGTGCTATATATGGCATATAATACAAGTATAGTAAGGAAAAGATACAAAGCAGCTCACTTATATGACTATGAGCTATTCTAAACATGATGGTAGGGACAGAGCTCCAACATAGACCCCTGTTCAGAGAACTTAGGACTCCACACCTCCAAGATGCAGGATTTCAGGTTCATCCTGAATACACTGCTGGAGCTCAGCGGTCCTGAGAGCCATGACCTGAGCTCCACACAGGCTGCACAAGCACTCCTTGGTGTTTCAGAGGAAGCAACCTGTGTCCTCTCCCTGCCTCTCAGCAAGTCATCCAGAAAGCCATACCAGGTGGCTACAACATCATCTGAGCCTTTTAAAGGCCCTAAAGAACTACCACTTAGCTGTCTGTGCCTGAAAAAGCATCTCTTCAGATTTAAACCAGTCTATTTATCATTCCTTTCTAGTTTGTTTACATAGAATTATTTGGTTTTGCACTCTGCACAACATAAAGCCAGGACACCATTATTAAAATATTCCTGTCACTCATTAAAAACCACTGCACGCCTACATTTACTGACTTTTGAAGAAAATCTGATCTGACACTGCCTATTGTGCTCTACCAATGCCTTGATCTCTGCCTCCCATTAGGCAGTAAAGGAACTCCATTCCCAAGATTAGAGGCCTGACAGGAAATTAATTTCAGTTCTCCCCTTTCTCAATTATGTAAAGATTACTGATGACCTCCAACACCTGCTCATAGCACCATTCCCATTACTTTAGTCTGTGCTGCTACTTTCTGTGCATTATTTTCTGCCTCATTTCAGCTACCTCCCTTCATCTGTTTATGCTCAGCTGCTGTGTTTGGCCAAACTGGCAAACCAATGATACAAGCTTCCTGCCTTATTTCAGAAGGAGAGGAAGCTGCAGCAGCTGACGTGTATTTCCACACATTCATGACTATCAACAGTATCTAAAAAATTTAATACTATTTCATGAAATGATCTTAAGGACAAACATATTGTCCATTTTAAATTCTCAATTCAGGTCATGTCCAGATCAATACTGTCCAATGTGATTACAAAATTTTGGTTTTCCACAGCTGTCTGACATAAAGTTCATGATTTTGATCCAGCTCCTAAGAGAAGATAACCATTCCACAAATCACCACCACAATTTACATCCTTCCTTTCAGCACACCTTTTCCATAAGCAGGCTCTCCAAGGATCTTCCCTTATTTCTGGTTTGCATACTGCACAAAACAGAGATACAAATCACAGATAACAGGGTCAGACCCGACAGCCTCATTGGAGGAGTAGAAACAATGTACACTACCTATGGGAGGAAACGGATCACCACAGGGTAGAGAACACACACCTAGTGCAGAGTATTGCCATTTTCAGCATATTGTGAACGTAACAGTATCAGAACAGGCTGAAGTACACAAGCCTAAGGAACTGAACTTTGACTACTTTATCAACTTTGAAATGCAGATAGGCTTATAAAAAAGAGGTAAGCCATTTAAAATTTGCAGCATGCTCTTAGTGAATCATTTCCCTGACCATAGAAAGGTTTGAAATTCTTTCTTCCAAAGTCTATAAACATATACTGACACCTAAGTCAAGCTGAACAGCAGAGCTAAAAACAAAATAAATGTGAAAACAGTATTCTCTAAAGATGATCTGTGATTCCTGGTAAGAGATATTCTAAGATCCTATTTATCAGCCCAACTACACGAACACAGCAGAACTTTTCATGCATGGTGCTTCAATCTATACACAAATACTTTTGGCTAGCCAAATTAGGAACAGGATTTTTAGGGATTTTTAGGAGTGTTTAGATCACTCCAATGTGTAGAGCTGCCAAAAAAAGTTCTTATGGCTCTCCCAGAGTCTGAGATTCTGTGATATTTGCAGAATCATTGTCAAGAGTATGTTCCAGAGATCCATCTCTTACCTATCCCATCCCTATCCCTATTCCAGGCCCACAGAGTCTTCGAAAGATGTATCTATCAGAATACCCTACAGCAAAACTACCATAATTTTTGTCAATAAACACATTTATCCTATTTTGCAGTGGCCTAAACAGATTACAGGTTCTACCAAAGAAGTAAAAACAAATTAAACTCTAAAGTCACAGGAGGTGACCTCACCCAAGGTCATGGGAACAAGAGCGGTTAGGGCAATACAACTCCAAGGTTGAATCTGAAAATTGCAGAACTTCTACATTTGAAAAATAAAAGATTAAAAATTATGAAGGTGTACAAGAAATGACATTTCAAACAGAAGTTTCAACACAAACCAGGTTTGAAGAAGTTGTGTGCAGGAAGAAACTGTGCATAGAGGCACAACAAAAAAAGGTTCTCTGAGAGTGCTTGTGTGTGTTCAGTTTTTTCAACACAACAGGAACAATATTTGTCAATGTTCTATCACTTCATACATGAAGTCCATTTTAATTAAAAATACATATATCTTCAAAATCTTGCGAGAACATCAAATCAAGCAACTGGATTTAATTTCCAAAAGGAAGTACAAAGAAAATCACAAATTTGTCTTAAAACACTTTTCTTTCCCAAGAAAAATCTGATACATTTTTTGATAATGTTTTTTTTTGTTGTTGTGGTTTGTTTTTTGGGTTGTTTGGTTTTGTTTTTTTTTTGTGGGGTTTCTTTTTTTTGGTAATAAAATATACCAAAGAGGAGAAAGAACCAGTCTTTTCACGTCAACAGACAAAAGCTAAGAATAAAAATCCAGTTTCTTGAAATCTGAATGGAAATCATGCCACTATTTTCATTAAAACATAGTAACACTTACTCTCCTAGACTTCGGTCACAAAATGTAAATGCATTTCAGGAAGGAAAAAGAAATCAGTTATAGTAAAGAAAATTACAGTGCAACAAGAATAGTATTAGTGGGTTATACAGTAAATTATACAAGAACTCTTTGGCATCTCACTGATTAATTGATGTTTTCAAAAAGCTTTAAAAATAATTATAGTAATTCTCATGCTCTGCAGGTAAGCATCTGTATCTAAATTTGAAGAATTAATAAATAATGACTATAGCATAAAGCACTTTTTATACTTGTATTTTTAAATGTCACAAACCCAGTAGAAATAACAAATTCATGTGCATTATTAATTTTTGAGTCTGTGAAAAAAATGTGTACTTGTCACATCTTCCATATATATTTAATATCAGTATCACTGATAGACATTCCCAGCAACCATGAAAGCCAACTACTTCTGCTATGTCTCTTGATCACAGACCCAGTTGAAAGAGGACATCTGCTAACACACCCTAAACAGCAATGACTCCTTCTTGGGCGTGGTCAATCAATGGCTAACTCAAAGCAGTCACCATCTCCATGAGGTTCCCTAGTCTCTCATTCTACCAAGCTCAAATCTGGAAGTTTTTGGCAAATCAGTGAATCCTGAATGCCAGGCAGAATCTAATAAAGTGCCTGCTGACCTTATGGGACTTCATACACAATGGTCATTATCACAAACTTCCCAAGGCAACGAAGTGAAGAGTGTTTGAGACTGTTCCAAATGCCTATCAGCAAGTCACAGAATCACATGGGTTTGGGCTGGGAGGGGCCTTTGGAGATCATCAAGTCCAACCCCCAGCTGTGGGTGAGGATTTCTTTCACTAAGTTACATTGCTCAACAACCATCATCTGTCACCTTTAAAAGCCAGGAGTCACCATAACTTTTATGAGACCGGAAAAAACAAGACCGGAAAAAATCAAGGAAATCTGAGCTCTGTAGACTAAACTATTTCATTGTGATCCCCCTCAGAATCTGAAAAGGGGGATAGGGTTAATCCATCACTTACTCATGGCCCAGCAGCCACACAAAGGAAGCTGGCTGGCATTCATTTATATGAAGAGAAGGCACTAGCAATCTGAAAACAAAAATAGACCTAATGTTTAGGATTACATATACAAAAGATGCTTACTTCCAGATCAGAGTTTGAAACTACTCCAGAATTCATTAAATCTAATGGCAATCATAATTGGAACTCTAAAAATACTTATTAGATTGCCAAACTGATCCAGCTCTTGCACATCTGAACACTAGCATTTTGCAGCTGAGTAGCAAACTTGTCGTTTTTGCAGATGATGATAGAGGTGTTTTGGGATTTGAAGTTCAGTTTTACATAATCGTTATAGAGTTTGGAATAATATTGTGAGATAAAGTTCTATGAATAGGGTCTTCTTAATACTGCCCAAGTTTTTTCATTCTCAGTTTGAGCAACATGGCACCATCTGAAGTATTTTACAATACTGGTAATAAAAAGAAATTATTTTTCGGTAAGTCTCATATTTTTACTGGGCATTCATTTTTTTTAAAAAATGCTTTTGCCAGAAACATTCAACATCAGCATCAAAATAAAGACGAATGAACAAAAGGAATTAAATGTCTGATAAAAGTTAAAATAACTTTATTTTTAATATTAACATTACAAGTAATTAAAATAGGTGTTTCCAAGTTAAACCACCTTATATGCTCACCTCTTTCTGATCAACTTGGAGTGCTGATTTTAAAATATCTCTGAGCTGTGTTAATTGTCGTCGTTCCTCATCTTGTGCTTGTTTAATCTTGAATGAAGGAAAACACAGGTTAAAATAACTTTTTTTCAATTTTCAATGCAGGTCTTTCAAATTTGCTGCTTAATTGGTTCATTTTTTGAGAAATATTCAGCATGAATGAAAGGAAAGAGAAAAGATAATGTGATCTGTTTATTTTCCCTTTTATCTTCAGAAAATTCAGAAAACATGATAATGGTTAGGATATGGATGGGTTAAGACTTTGATATTGCCTCACAATGCTCTTGCTTCTTTGTGTTCCATTTGAAACCACATGTTATTTTCCACTTAATAAACACTTTAGAGCAAAGGCTGTCTTCATAGCATTTTTAAACAGTGAGGTCCTGAACTGAAACAAAGGCTTCTGAATGCCATATTAAAGCAAGATTTTACCAACAATGTACTCTAAGGCTTAAATTCCGACTATTAGAGCAGTCAAGCAACCTGAACCAAAACAATCATGCTTCTACTGTAAAAATTTTAATTTGCCACATAAACATGAAATGTTGCTACTCACTGTATAAAGATCTGTTGAGAGTGTCTCAATTGAAGGTTTGAGACTTTCAACTGCTTTTAACCCATCCTGAAAGAAACTTAAAAAGAAAAGCAAAATCAAGCTGTTATGAAACTTTACTTTGTATTTTCGGCCTAAAAAGTTGCCAAAGTAAGACATGCATATTATTATGCCGTGCCATAAACGTCAAAACAGTAAACTTATTTTAGTCTATCTTTGACTGATCCACCTCTTTATTTCCATCATAGCTTATTTTAACATGCAAAATCCCCAATTAGATTGAGAACAGCCTCATTCTCACCTCAAGTACAAGTTCTCATCACACTTTGTGAAGGCCCAGAACATATAAGATTCATTTGAAGAACAGCAAAAGCACTGGTAGATATAAAATAATTGTGATTTCTTGAAGCCACATTATTTTATGTCTGATGCAATCTTTTTACTGAAGGAAAACCCCTTTGCTTCCCAAGTACAAATTATGGTCTATATGCAAGCTGAATATGCTACATCTTTCTGTAGTACATGCATTTTGTATTGAGAGAGTAATGACATCTATGCCAAGTATTCCAGTTCTTAAAAAAAATAATTTGAGATTTAAAAACTAAATTTTAAAAAATCACAGTTGCATATTTGATTAAATATTGCTGCACTCTTTGCAACATAAAATATTTTCACTCTGGGAAGCAGTCATTAAAGTGACAACACAACACAGCATTTACATTGCTAAAATTTTATTAAATGTACAGAACAGATTAATGACACACTACAAGTTAAACTGATTTTAAAAGCAACACAGCTATTTAAGGAAAAAACACAGATGCAGACTGGTGTTTTAAGTTGAAAACTTAACTGATTTCAACAGGTTAGCAGTGGCTCTGTCAAGTTTATAGCTGTGACTTCATTGCTGCGTGACAAACTTGTAACACCATCATAACATGTATATAGTTCTCATTCTAATGAAAACTATGTGTTTTACTACTGGATCCTCCTCCAATAAACTAGAAAAAGAAGGACTCTTTCAATATCGTTTTATTCCACTGCTTATGCAACTTATTTTTCTTGAGAACAAATTAATTTAGATCATTGTTAGATACACTCAAAGAAGTCCATCAAAACTAACAGGCCACTAAGTAATAGATCAAACTAAAAGCCCTGTTTCAAGAGTAGTTTATAAACAAATTATTGTTTGGTATTCCTTTGGAACATACAATTATATTCAATGTAACAAGCTCAACCTCATTACATGTTTCAGAATATAGTAACAAAAGCTATGACAAATCTGACAAAAGCAATCTGTCAGAAGACATCATTAAAAACAGCTGAATCTTAAAATTTATTTTGAAAATTCTAGAGAAGTGTTATGATGATGTCAAAAGTTGAAAACAAAACATTGTTCTACTTAGTGTAGAGATAAAGAAAAGTAAAACATACTTGCACTGAGCATGAAAATACTTGATCAAGTTCTGAAGCAAGTCCACTCCTTTTTTAATCTTGATTTCATTGACTTTCAGCAGGTACTGTTAAAACAGCAATTCACAAAACAAATTACTTATTACTGCTATGGGTTGGTTTTTTTAACACTCTATTTTCAGTTATATTTCAACAAGTTTTAACAGTCACAGATTTACAAAACCTAAAAGAAAATGCAGCAAAGTGTCTTCAAGAGTTAAATCACACAAAAGAAGTCTTGTCACTGCTGAATTTTGATATCCTGTGAGGATATTTCACTATGATTTGTTCAAATTGTTAGAATATCTTTTGGGGCTCCTAAGGAAAGCCTCTGTTAAAAAAAGCATGGAAGGGTTTATGGAGTACATTTAGGAACCCATTCATACATCTAGCAGCACATCTAAAAATGTATCTCACTAGTTGCTAAATTCATTGCTAAACAGATGTCATTAAGGAGGAAAGCAGTTAGCTTAAAAAAAAGCAAAGGATTATTTTTAAAAAAATTAAAATCTGCCTGTTGACTTTATAGTTTTCTTTATCAAATCCTTATACATGATAATTACAACAAATTGTTGTTTAGCAAGAGATTTTTCAAAGAATCTGCTGTCAAGTGCAAAAGAAGTGTAATTACGGTCCTTTTGCATAAGGCAGAATCAACGTCCACATTAAGTGGCAGCTCCTCCCATGAACACCATCACATAAAAAATGTCAGCCATGCAAGCAGAAGTTTGATTGATCAAATATCAAAGTCCTTAACTGTCCATTAAATGACAACATATCTGAACCTCAACTTATACAGTGACCTCCAAGCAAAGGAGAATGTCTCCTTAATGATGCTCTAATGTATCTGGGTTTCCTCTTCTCACAGTACACTCTAAATGTTTCAAATCAGCTAAAGTAAAGCAGCATCCAAGTGCCAGCTTCCAATGTTGCAGCTTCTTATGCTGGTTCAGGTGAACAAATGATGAGCTTAAATGTAGACATGTGCACTGGATAGTGGTTAGTTACAACAATCACCTCTCCAACTCCTGTTAATATAGAATGGAGCTCTAGGCATTTGGTATTCAGTTCACTTTCACAGTTTATAGAGAACTAGTCTTACTTATGATAAAACTTCAATATGTCACCTTTCTGGCTTACTATCAAAAAAAACCCAAAGTACTCTTTCACGATTCTCCAGAGGTAACCAAGTATAAACTTTTCCTCAAAATCAGAAGAAATACAGGATACACCTCAGCTATTCCACATTTAAGGTAATTTGATCGAATTTCAGAGACTTCACCCTTCATAATCACTACAACTGACTAAAGTGAATTCTTCCTTTATTGTGACACAGCAAGAGAGAAGCATCTGTTCACAGTTCTTTCTTAGGAAGAATACAGATGGGCAATTAGCTGACAACATCCATATGTTTATTTGTTACTCAAATCCCTTTATCAGTTTTGAACATTTTAGTCTGATTCTGTATAGGAATGTGAAGCTTTTCTCCTACTTATGAGTGTGTGCAGTTACTAAAAGTAATATTCAGGACAAGTACAGTTATGCTATGCTGGCATATGAGTGAAATTAGCTATCATTATCACAGGAAAGGCAGTAGAAACACCCATGGTGTATTTTTGGGCTAATGTGTACTAAAAAAGAACACAGCAACTTGAATTCCCAACCACAGAACCAGACATACCCTTAAATGAATTGAACCAAAAATATTCACATCAGATTTAACATACTGCTAACTCACAGATATTTTGAAGTAGAAACATACTGAAACAACTTGAAAGACAACTGGATTCCATCCCTAGCACTTTTTTCCTGCACTAACCCTGGATTGTGCAAGACTATAGCCTCTCCTCCTAATAATGCAACAGCTGTCAGCACAGGGAACAATTCAGAAAATGATCAAGGCCTTAAAATAACTTCCAGTGAAGTAGTGTAAATACTTATTTATTATGATCTCTTAGTGTTTTATTTGCATTCATTTACCTATTAAGTGAAATTAGAAAATATCTAAATTCCCTGCAAGGCTTGCCCATCAGGATAAATAAAAAATGTATTTTCATTAACGGAGTCAACAAATAAGTTGACATTTCCCTTTAATATCACATCTAATCTTAAACAACTGCATTTTTCAAAATTTTCTTAAAAACAGCAGCAGAACAATAATAATTTCACACTGAATCTTACCTCACACATCTGTAACTGGAAGAACCTTCTTTCTTTCTCCATCTCTTCTGCAATTTCAGCTCCACTTATTTCTGTACGAATCATCCCATGTAGCTTAGCATGCTCCTTTTTCTCCTTCTCTATTTTTGTACTATAAGGCAAAAGGAATCAGTCAATGAAGTGAGAAATCCACAGCCTCTCAGGAAATCAGATTATTCACAAAGTCTACTGACAGATGCGGAGCCAAACTCCTGTAGCTTTGCATATGACTTAGTTCCAGATCACATTTCATTTAAAATTTGACAATGACTGAAGATTAGCAGTGACATACAGTAGCTGAAATACAATTAATCATGTGTTAAAGTAATGTTCTGACAGATATTCCAAAAGAAGAATCAATGAGAAGAACATACTAAGTTTTTGCTCCAAAGAAAGAAAATACTGGAAAAAATAATGAGTTTTAATTGAAAACATAGGGGGATGTTTAATCCCAACAGAGCAAACACTGGTTAACAAAGTTCAATTATGTCACCAGATTTATTGAGTCTTGCCTGTCATCAAGTCATCTTCTATATATACAGGGTTTCCTAAGCCAAAATCACAGTTGCAGTCTCTACTTGCTGCTGAGCCAGTTGGCACGGGGAATGCCGACCAGCCGGCTGTGTTGCAGACTTCAAAGTCTGCTAGACCAGCTGTCCTAATTCCCTAAAAGTTTCCATGAACATTTTCCAAGAGCTCTGAATAAAACAGGTTCTCCTGCAGAATACAAATGAATAACCAGTGCCTGGCATATTCCCACAAACTCACTTGTGCATTTGTTAAAGCTATTCTCCATATTATTCCTAAATGCAGTAGCATAATTTGACAACCCAGTTAGATGAGTCTAATATAGAAATATATATAGATATATGTTAAGGAAAGAAAATACATGAGAACCTCAAAATTTAGAGCCTCAAAATTCTGAAAAGAGTTTCTTGAGGAAATGCTATACTGCTTTTGAACAAAAGGAAGCATTACACAGGAATATAGGAAGGAGGTCAGAGGAACAAATAACACACACAACTGTCCTACCTCCTCTTGGGTAGTCAAGTGTCTCTTAGCTCTCTCTCTGAAAAGATGACATGTCTCAAGTACTCTCTTAACCTGATGTCAACATTACCCTAACAGCTTATGGGAAAATGTCTAGAAGGTCTAAGGACTTCCAGTCAACAAAACATTCTGTACTTAGACTTCTCAAGCATGAGGAACTGCCTCCTATTACACCTCAATCAGCAAGGGAAAACAAGAATTAATTCCATTAATCCTTCCCCTCAACATTCCCATTGGGAAGCATTTTGAGCAGCAATTCAAAAAGCTCCACTGTCCTCTCAGCACAAGCAAGCACAGCAGAGCCAACCCTGCGCAGTATTCCAGCAGCCAGCACATCCAGCCAGCTCTGTGCTCCTCCTCAGCCCATCACATCCCACCAGAAGCAGACGTTTGGAAGGAAGCTCCTCTTCTTTGAAATAAATATTCTGAAAATCTCCAGTCACCTGAATTAAAACTCAATTCCAGAATGTTCTGTTTTCATGAAAAATAAGTCAGCACTCTTACCCAATTACTACCAACTACACTATTTTGAAGGCACAGAAAACTAGAATCCAGACACAAGAATTAACCAGACAACCCTGAACAAGAAAAATTAACCATTACAAAAAAAAATTCACAGAAAATATGCAGCTCCTTTCTAACCCATACTCTAGAAAAGTTTACATTACATCATACTTGATAGTTCTAAAACAGTCAAACCTCAGAAGAAATATCCAGGATGTTGCAGTTCTCTCAATCTCCAAATTAACCTAACAGTTCTTGAGGCCAGAGAACTCACCAACATGTGACCAGGTGTGAGAAGGCTAATTAGTACTAATTACTATTGTATAGTATTTTCATTTTTTATGGAGAATAATACTCAAGCATAAGAAAATGAGACCACCTCCAAAATCTTAGGGGTTTATCAGCATGCCATAAGGTATCTCTCAATCCTAGTAAACCAAAAGACAGCTAACAATGCCAAAGAGTCAAACATTATGCACAATATCACAACATACATTGTATTCCTCCTAAAGCAAGCTAGATTTTGGTGAAAGAGTGCTTTCTGCTCTTTAAAGGATAAATCATACTCCACAGGCAACAAAATAGTTAAACCAAAATGAAAATATACTGACCTCTATCAAGTAATTCAGAGAATTATACCCTTGAAGCCATTTGGTGGAACTTCAGGCTACTTATCTTCAAAAATTCAAAAAGATTCTTTATCAAAAAACCCAAATAATCTCTCAGTGACAAGTATCAGAGATACATGCCTGGTGCATTTCACATTTGCATTTCCTCCTTGTTTATGCTTTTAATATCTAACTACATCTTCATCTTTGTAATTCAGAATTTACTCTGTTGTTTTGCCACCATAATATGCTACCTCTTGACTGATACTACAGGACACTTTCTTTCTAGGGAAACAAAGAATCCCCTCACAGCCGTTTCGCATGGAACTGAGTGCTCTCTTCTGAGTGCCAAAGGCTGGCTGAGTGTCCTATCCAAATGCAAGGATCAAGTTAGCTTCAAGTGTCAGTCTATTGTGACATTAACCAAATCCTTTTGGCAAAGACCATTCTGTAACACTACACTGTAGGATTTCCAAATGTTGAAGGGTATTCAGGTTTCCCAGGCAGATCAATTAACCCAAATTAATAAGAAAATTGTGAAAACTTTGAAAAATACCCTAGAAGCAATAAGAAAGCAGCAAATGTTTTGTAATGCTGCTATTCTTGGAGCTCATGCAGCACATATCATATATACAGACTTTTCTGGCTAAGATTAAAATGTGAGCACATGTCAGTACATTTACAACACAGCTGCACACAACTAATATAAAGTCAGCTCAGATGTGTGTAACAGACAAGCAAAGCTGAAATACAGGATGAAGAATTACAACAGTAAAGTCAAAGAGATACAAAATGAATGGCCTCACCAATTCAGTTTCCAATATAAGACTATTTTTACCACTTCAATTTGAAAAGCAACCATATTTCAATATAAATTACAATTTTAATTTTAATAAAATCATTTTTGTCATACAGATCGTGGTATAAATAAGCACCAAAGACTTGTTTTTATTTTCTACCAGTCAATAATGGTAAACAATCAGAGCACCCTGTGTACATGCAGCAGTAGAGAATTGGCTGGTTGGGAAGCAAGTCAGTCATTCTTCTTCTTCTCCATAAAGCAGTAAGCCAGGCTGAGTCTGGGTACATACATGAGAAGGTGCAGAGACTGAGAATAGCACCTGGAAGGAACACACTTGAATTGATAGCACTCTGGAAAAATAACTGCTTCTGAAGGCTATTTTGTTTGACAAAATAATATTAGACATTTTCATTTCAAATATCTTTTCTTTGTCTAGTCTTCCTTTTCAGTCTGACTCTCCTGGCTCTGTCTCTCCAGCTTTTCAATGAAAGAGCCTCCATTTTATTTCACCCTACTGCCTGACAATGCTCACAGTAAAGCATGTCTCTCCTATCACTCAAGTCTCAATTAAGTAGTCATCTTTTCCTTTTGGAAATGCTGAGAAGGTTTTCCCTTCCATACATGCTGCTCTGAATGATAAAGGGAAAGAGGGCAGAAGGAATTAAATGTGCACAGATATTTTCATAATTTCATCCATAACATCTGCAGATTCATCCAAAGACTTTTCTATTTAATTTGTAGGCAATATCTTTCAAAATAAAAATACTTTATATGAAATCTTAGGCTTTAAACAGTATATTGTGGATATGGTTACCTCGACTTCAGTAAAGTCTTGACACTGTTTCCCACAGGATTCTCCTGGAGAAACTGGCTGCTAATGGTGTGAGCAGGTTCACTGTTCACTGGGAAAAAAAACTGAAGAGCCAGGCACAGAGGATGGTGGTGAATGCAATCACTCCAGCTGGTGACTGGTCACTAGTGGGATTATTCCCCAGGCTTGGTGTAGGGGCCAGTCCTGATTAATATCTCTGTGGATCACCTGGAAAAGGGGATTGGGTGCATTCCCAAGTAAGCCTTCAGATAACACTAAGCTGGGTGAGAGGAGTGGGATGTGGATCTGCTGGAGGGTCGGAAGACTCTGCTGAGGGATTTGAGGCCAATGGTATGAAGTTCAATAAGGCCAAATGCCAGGTCCCACATTCGCAACAGGCAGCACTACAGGCTGGGGACAGAGTGCCTGGAAAGCTGCCTGGTAGAAAAGGACCTTGTAGTGCTTGTCAGAAGCCAGCTGAACACGAGCCAGCATGTGCTCAGGTGGCCAAGAAGGTCAACAGTATTCTGGCCTGTATCAGTACTAGTGTGGTTAACAGGACCAGGGTAGTGATCATGCCTGTACTCTGCACCAGTGAGGCCACACTTTGAGTGCTGTGTCCACTTCTAAGCCTGTCAAAGACATTGAGGCGCTGGAGCAAGTCCAGAGAAGAGCAACAGAACTGGTGAAGGGTCTGGAGCACAAGTCTGATGAAAAGTGGCTGAGGGAGCTGGGATTCTTTAGGTTGTTGAAAACAAGGCTTGGGGGGACCTTATCACTCTTCACATGAAAAGAGGTTTTAGCAGTGAAATTTCAGTTTCCTCTCACAGGTAACTAGCAATAGGACAAAAAGCAACTGCCTCAAGTTACACCAGAGGAAGTTTTGACCGGATATTAGAAAAAAAAAATTCTAGAAGGGGTGGTCAAGCATTGGAACAGGCTGTCCAGAGGAATGTTTGAGTCACTATCCCTGCAGGTACTTTGATGTGTAGATATAACACTCAGGGATGCCTTAGATGTGGACTTGGTAGCATTACATTTATGGTTGAACTTGAACATCTTAAAAGTATTTTCAAACTTAAATGATAGTATTATTCTATTTTATATTCTGTATTTAAGCAATCTTGTTTAGAACTTTCATTCTATACCATTATTTACAAGTTGCGACCTCCATTGTCATATGTACTTGCATTAAAAGTACAGAAATATGTAAGCAAAAATGACAGAAATATGTAAGGAAAATGGCAGAAATACCTAGGAGCTATGAATATCAATGATCTACTGAGTCAAGTTAGAGCTCTGAAGAAGTAAATTGAGAAATGGTTGCATAATTTTCCGATAAAATTGTTTCATATTGTGTAAAACATGAGTTTACCAAACCGGAAATAGCATCACTTAAATAGGTGTGCAGACATCTTAACAAGTGACTGTATTTGAGTTTGTTCATTTTTTCATTGACTTCAAATAGTTCAGAAACAAATCAATAATAGTTATTTCTAGATATGAGTGCTTGCATTTCTTCACAGTAATGCATTGTTAATGCCTGGATCTTAAAATGTCATAAACACATTCAAACAACTTGTTCTCTTCACTCAGTTGTGCAAAAGACACCTCACGCCCAGATTTTAAAAGGACAATGGCGAAGGAGGAGAGTTATCAGCCTTCCCAGAAATAGCTCATTCATTTCCATTAAACCTTTACATTTCATAGCATTAGTACACTTGTTAAAGAAGGCTTCTGAAGATAATAAGCATTTACAGGCCCCAAAATAAGACAACTCTATTTTAAAATTTTTTTTTTTTTTCTTTTCAAGAAAATCAGGTTTATGTCCAGAATACATATGTATTCAACTAAAAAAAAATTATGAATAATATGCTTCAGTTAGTCTGTGCTTCTATTTCCTGTGTAAAATTGATACAAAGTCTTTACCTCGGAATCTACCACAAGAGGACCAATCAAACTGAAGCATGTGGGTAATATCTGGCTCAGTGCCTTGCTGAATCCGATCTGTCTGCTGGGAGAATGAGCAGTTTTTATGACATGTGTACTCCTTCCCCATATGGTCCCCCGGCATGCCTGCCATTAGTGTTTAAGTACACAGGGGAAAACAACTGCCTCGTAACAAAAAGAGCCCAGTCTGAAACAGCTCTCCCGAAGGACACAGACCAGTTCTGCTGCACTGCTCTGGTGGCCGGCAGCATCTCTCAGCTCCTGTGTGGGAAACGACAACTGTAACTTAGGTCCCATGAGAAATGCACTGCATTAACGCTTTAAAAACATTTAAAAATCTTTATGGCTCCAACTGAGTCATGTTAATGATTGATGGTGAGAAATGATAAATTATTCATGAATGTCACCTCAGGATAGCCACAATTTTTTGACTGAGGTAGGTTTGCATGAAGCTATAGGTTACTTGTTCCTCATACTACCTCGTTCAAAAGAGGCCCCAGAGTACAAAAAAATACGGATCCAGCTTCCCTCAGTTACTTGAGCTAAGATGCTCCTGAGGAAAATAGTCTGAGAAGTTAGGTGGCCACAAGGCAAAGGAGGTGCATAGTAACCAATAGTGATGGATGGTGACTCAAGAGCATCAGAATGGATCTTAACATCTCTCTCCCAAACAAGAGCTAGATACATAGCAATTTTTAAATACATTTAATTACATACAGAGGTTGAAGCAGCAGCTCAAAAATTGTTATGGGAATAAATCAAAGCAGATCCCATTTCTAAATTAACTTTCTTTTCAAGTAGGTCACACTTGGGTATATTTACACCCTAGAGGTCATTGCAAAGGTGCAAGTAAGAGAGATGAGACAGTGTGACAAATGAGCTTAAAATTTTTCCTTATAAAGACAGCAAACAATATGAAAACTGTTACTTCCCAACAAAGTACAAAAATACCACTTCATTATCTGGCACGCAGCTTCACCAGTCTGTACTTGTGACAAGGAAATGCAGATGAACAATATGATATTAAGCAAATGATACAGAGGCATGTGCAGAAAAAGAACCGCCTAGCAGCCTTGAATAATTTGTTAACCCAAACAGGAAAAAAAAACCAATAACAAAACCCAGGAAGAATTTTTAAAATAATTACTCACATATTTAAAGAAATATCACTAGAAAAGACAGCTCACTAAGCACACACCTAGAATTGGTTTTAGGCACAATCCAAACAAGAAGTTCTCAAATGTAACAGATTGAAGAAGGCAGAGCAAACCTCTGGCTATCAGCACCTACATCCACCATTCTACTCTGGCAATACAAGCTGTAGGTGAGACTGAGGTTACCTCTCCCAGTTCCTTCGTCCTTTTTATTAAAGCAGAGAGCATGAAGATACCACAATAAAACCCCCAAATTTCACAATTAACAATTCTTGAGGTGACTCTGCATGCACCCAGATGACCAAGACACAGCTATAATGAAGTTTAGATGCATTCAGAACAGCCTCAGAATGAAAAGAGCTACTTTCTTAGGAAACCTCAGCAGCTTGTATAATAGCAACCCAGAAAAACCTCACTGCTTTCCAATGACCAAAAATTAGTATGAGAAAAAAGCTGACCTGAACAGGTTCAAGCTCAAATTAATGCCCCATAATGACAACTCATAACATCTCAATTTATCCGGGAACTGATCTTATGCACAAGAGGTCTGACAAATCCCACAGTCCTATTGCAGGGGCAGGGGTCTCATGGAAGTTCTGAGACTGAATTTAACTCAACAAAACCATGGAAAACTGGTCTGCACCTTGGCATAAGCATCAAAAAATAATACTCCCTAACTGCCAACATTATGCCATGAGAAATAATTTCTGCTTTTGTAGAACAGCCTACAAAAAAGGCAAAAAAAACCAGCCCATAGTTTTAAAGAATTTTCTTGTACACAGAATCCCCAGGCTCCCTATCCTGATCCTCAAGCAGATGATCCTTTGGTCTTGATCAAAGTCAAGGAGTCCAACAGGCTGGACTAAGAGCTTAAAACTTTGAAATACTGATGTGGAGCTTTCATCTAACCACTTAAAAAAATAGAGCACTCAGTAATTGTACTAGTCCACCACTTAGAAATACAAAAAAAAAAAAAAAAGGTTCATGGATCTGAAAGAATTTCCTGATGAATATGTGCTACCTTCGACTTTTGCATGTTGAATAACCTGACACGTAAATGACTTTGAAATGAGCATTGTCAAGAAGGTCTGCTTCATTTGTTAAAAAATCTTGCAGAAAGTAGAGATAACTGCAAGCAGAAAAAGGAAACCCCATTTCAGATCAAAACCAAAGTGTCTTACTTGAAAGCCAAGTCATAAAACAGGTTTTCTAAAGGACTGCCAGTTGAAAGAAAAAGAAGAAATCTCATTCTATCATACAAGCAGCAATGGATTCAATCCCACAGACAGAAAACACATTGTCAGCATCATGTTTTCAGGTCCTGAATGACACAGCACACAGAACAACATTTCCAACATGTCCATAACCTCAAATGAAAATCCCCAAATATATAAATACATTTTCTAAGGGAATTTCTCACTTCTCAAGTACTTAATTAAATTAAATAACAACTGAAACTGAAAATATTTCTGGTATATCTGACTGAAATGCCCACTCTGAGCAAACTGATGATCAAGTACAAATCTTTACATCACTTCAACACACTCATCCTAGTGAATATTAGGTCAGAAGTCCTAAAAGCACTAGAGGTCTTGGTCTAGTAGTAACATTGCTCTTGGTGTAGGTCCCAGCAGTGCACACATTTATTTTAAATTCTGCACATAAATTTAATGGGATATCAGTATGAATAGTCACACACAAGTAAATAAGATTTCAGATCCAGCAATCAAGCAGTGCTAGACAGCAGCAGACTAAATTACAGGACTATTCTTCAAGGCCTGTCCTCAGAGATCAACTACTGCCATAGACAATGATAAAAAATCTTAATTACTTCAATAGCCAATAACTGGTATGGCACCAAATGAGAGTGCTCACCAGTGTCAGGAACATAAAACACTGGAGCCATCACAGACTTCTATGGATTTAGTGTCAGACCAGAGGTTTATCTCAGTATTTCAGAATACATTTTTATCAAAATCCAGCCATAGCTAGGCAGTTTCAAAAACCAAAAGCCACACAGGTGTTCCTCACAATTTGATGCTAGAAAACAATAACTAGACCATTCTAATTGTTATTCACAAAAGAAATAATGAAAGTTAGCTAATTGGTTGCTTTTGTGGATAAACCAGCTAAAGGAATAATTTCTGAAGACTTCAAACAGACTAAGTGTGCACCAGAGAATCATTATAACTTTGTGCATTTAAAAAAAAATACATAAATGGTGCTAGGTTTTCAGCCAGTCTCGTTGGCTGTGGATCTGCAAGTTATTTATGTTAAATAGTGTCATCATACATTATTCTTCTGGACCTGTATCACCAGAGATGGTCTGATAAAAGGCAGCATTATTTCAGAACAATGAAACTGGACATGTGACACAAAACTGATAGCCATAATCCAGGTAATACTGTAATGTGGAATAAAACTCACTACAAAATTCTGCTTCAGAAACTGTCGGCTGTACTGATACAATTGACCTGGCCAACCCTGGAAACAGCTGTCCGTGATGTAGGGCACTGAACCACTTAAGATTTACTGGGAACTAGAATCAATTGTGTTTGATATTAGGTGTTGAGCTTTGTTGACTCATTCAATTTATTTAGCTGGATATAAAACTCTGGTTTATATAAACTTATTTTGTAGCTGTTTATACTGTGTCTGGTAATTTCAAACAAGTGGCTTGTGCTAAGTTGAGTTAGATCCACAACATGACCCAACTTACAAGCCTCAGATAGGTGTACATCCACTTCTAGTACATGCTGCACCTGATGAGAGCACCCAACCTCAGCATTAAAAAAGAACTCTACAGATTTATGTTACATTTCCCTCTAAAATAAAAGTTTAAAAGATACATACACTTTTGTTTCATAGTCCTTCCAAGCTTTATCAAAGGGCTTTTTCAGGTCCTGTCAAGAAAAGAGAAAAAATAAGAGACAGGTATTTACATGAAAAATGCTGTGGCTCTAACAATGAAGACACACCTTGGCCACTTTCAGTGCCTACTAGAATAAGGGACTCCACTCTTTTTTGAACATAAGGATTGTGCAAAAGCAATCTTGCACATAGGAAAAACAACCTTGTAAGGAGAATTAATACGCTCATGTTTTTAAAAGCATCTCTAGGATGCTTTTTACTATGATTTTTACAGCTCCATTTTATTCCTTAAAAGGTGCAACAACATGTTATCCCAAGACCACACTATGCAATCAATCAAAGTAACTACTTTCTCATCTTTCTGTCTCTGACTCTACTGGAAAGAAGTCTCTATCCCAAGGCTGTAGTATTGCCTTGGCTAAGAACTTAATTCTTTACATTAAAGTTTAAAAAATCAATTTTCCATTGACTTAATGGGAACAGTATAGACCTTATGGATCAGCATAACTAATTTAATGAGAATTCTGAATTACTTATATTCCAAATTACCTTCTTTCTTCTAAATAAGGTAACTTGAATAAAATGAACAAGTTTTAAAGTTATTTCACTAACGTCTAAAATTGCAAGAGCTGAAATTTTTATGAAATTCAAGAGAACAGACAACTACAAAGAAATGTTAACTGCCAGACACTGGAAAAACTTTGCAACTACATATTAAGAATTAATTCTTACATGTTAGTTAGTTATTGAGAAAATTGTTAAATTAACTGAACTAGCATTTGATTATATTCTCAAGGCAGTGGGGAAACACTGTATTGTAATAAATGTATTTATTCTGACATGAAGGAGAACACAAATGAAATGTGGTAAGCAAACAACATGAAGATAATAAGCCTATCTTACTAAATTATCTATTTATCCTCCAGTAATTTACAGAAACCATTTTTAGTCTATGTACATATTCTTCTCCTTCCTTCAATGTCCTAGAACAATAGCTGCCAGTTGTTTCCTGTTTGTTCAGTAGTAAACAAAGCATAAGCCAACTAAGTTTGCTCACCATAGGCTCTGAAATTTATCATAAACATACCATCATTTGAGTCCTAAGTTGCTGTTATTTCAAATAGGAAATGTCCTTGGGGCATAAGCAATTAGATTTCAGCTTCTTTAAGAAAAATCCCATGCTCCTACAGTCTAATGTGTGCTTCTTAATAGTTCCAAGTTTAGAATGCTAAATGCTAGAATGCTAATAATCCTTTAAAATATGGTACTACCCTTTACTCTAAGTAACTAAGTAAATATCTAAATCTTACACCTCTTTCCCTGCTTATCTTCTATATCTCAAGCCTGCTTTTAAAGCTTCTCAAATGTTGTTTTGTACACATGGTCAAGAACATGTGGTATGTGAACCCACAAACAGCAGGGATGACTTGATTCACAAAAAAAACCAAAAAACAAACAAAACCTTCAAAGTATCATTTATTGAGCCAATACATTATATTGAGTATCCTATGCCTTCCAACACATAAGATTAATACACTTGCTAAATGTATCTACTGCACCAAGAACAATCCTATATGTAAATAGGAGAAAAGACATACCCCTTTTACTCCTTTCAGGTCTCCCTTCAGCAAACTGTCCAATGGAAAAGTGATTATGTTGTTCATATTCTGAATCTGTAACAAGAAAATTACATCAAATGAGTTAATATATTTAGATGCAGAACATAAACTGTCTTAATACACACATTTCAGAAAGTTTCACTAAGAAATCTTTCATATTATTCTCCTTTCCCTGTCTTACGGAGATGCTTATCAGCACAGCCAGTAATCAAAGATGAAAGCAACACGAGTTAATTAAACTCACTCTGGAAGCACTATAACCCAAGCCAGCAGGAAACCTCCAGAATTACCACTGATTATAAATATCTCATCCAACAGTGCAAAATAAGACCACTAATTTTTACATTGTTGTATTTCCCATTTAAGTTAGATGAAAACAATAATACCATTTTTTAGCACTGATAATTTTAAGCCCACAAGCATATTTTATATTAACCTTGTTTACTTTTCAGCCTCTTCAGACCTATTCCATAGAGCATATCTACTACTCTTCCAATACATGGCATCTTACTCTGACAGAAGTTATAAAGACAAATAACGCTGGCCTGTAAAATAGCCACCATTCCACTATCTTCCATTTGTTTTAAAAAGCAACACATCTACCTTATTTATCTCATGCAAACTTTGAAATAAGAATTTTATTAAGTCTTTTGTATGTAAGTAATTCAAGAGAAAATAAGTACTTCAAGAAGATATAAATTATTTCAAATTAAGACAGTGGTAAAATAATCATGGTTTTTTGTTAAGTATCTGTATGATAATATTTTAATAAGTAAAAAGAACAAAGAAAGACTTTAGGAATAAAACAGCTAGGAAAAGATTGTACATCAACTCCTTTGTGATCCAGGGAAAACATTCAAGGTATGAAATATAATGTTTAGGCAGTGAGTTTAAACTGTAACTATTCAAAAGCATTGGTTGCTCTGAGGAACAAAATCCAAAATACTTTAGAGTAACACAATGAGAAAAAAAATCAGAATAACTCTTGCAGCAGTTCAGTGAAGGTTGTTCTTGGATGAGTTACTTCTTTGTTTTGGTATTTTAAGGTGTTATTCTAAAATGTGATTTTTTCCAAGAAGCTCTGAAATGCCTATATGAAGATGGCTTTCAAATGTTCAAATTACAGAAAGAACTTTGCATCATGTATTAATAAATGTTTTTATTTCTTCAGGAATAATGTCAGGGACATCAAAGTGTCCTTTGAGATGATCCAAAGTGTCCTTTGAGACCCATCCAGAGATGAAAGAATAACAAAATTTCAAGAAAAAAAAAATTCCAATTATGGATGCTTCAGTCTCCCCAGAATTAAAAAAATACAAAATATTATCACCCTGTAGTTACTTGGTGCCCTCACTAGAACAGTCTCTGTGATATGTAACAACTGTTATTAAAATAAACAAGCAAAGCCCTGCTGTCCCCACCTCTCCTCCTCAAAGAAACTACCCTACTGCACTTGCTTGAAATTTCAGCCACTAGTCAAAATGAACCTTCATCAGCTTTAAAGGTTACACAGATTGTCTCTTCATAAGAAAGCTAAAGAAATGTAGAAAATCTGGTCTTTGAACTCTTAACACAAATCACATTTCCCCCCCTCCACCCTACTTTTTTCTCCTCCCCAACAAGCTGCAGGACCCAGCCACAGCCCTTCAGAATCAACAAGTTAAATTTCAACTCTGAGTTGGGGTTGGTTTTTTTAAGTACTTCCTGTAAAAACTGAATGAGCAACACGTACACATGCTTAGCTGGCAGTGCTGGAAACCATCCACCTCCTAAGTCCTCAGCAGTACTATCACATGCACATATCAATACAGCCATTCCCAAAGGTAATAAAGTTACATGATGGAAACACAGGAGATAAGTGCAAAGGTTTAAACTGCATGACACTTACATAAAAAAAACCCCAAAACTTCTAGAAGCTGCAAGTGCACACCCAGGATGTTTGTTCAGGTGGAAAAGAGGAGGTCTCTTTCAAGATATCATCCCATGCAAAATTTTCTACTTTGTTATTTTATTTTATGATTATGATGTAGTCAAATGTTTAACTTCAGTTAAGATCAATACTTTCATGGCTTCCATTTAATTATTTTTCAAATTCAGTAGACAGGAATAAAGAACAAAGCATTTCCCAAGAGCAGACTCAAGACAACTGATTTTTCTTTAAGTCATTTTAAAAAAAAATAAAAATTCGAAATATTACCCCAAACATACTCATGTGTAAATATCAATCAGACTTCAAAATAATTATGGATATTTGCTAGAATTTCACACCATAAGGCCTGGAATCCAAAGCAACTAAAAAAAAAAAAGGAGAAAGGCTCTACACTCTTTAAAAGTTTAGAGAATGTTTGCCTATTCAAATTGATTCCTTCTGTGTGCTATCACCTGTACATTACCATCAGCCTATTGTATTCCCTATGCTCCTATTCTATCTGCAACAAAAGTAAACATACATAATGCATGAACTTGTCATTATTAACCTAGTTAGATGAATAATACTTCCTCATATTTATAAGTCAGCAAGCAATATACAGAAGATCTTACATGTTTTTCCCCTCTTTCTTGAGAGGCAAAAACTGAACTATCTAAAAATATAGACCCATTTTTGGCATGCAGAAAAGCACTAATATGCTGCAGCTCCTATTCTGTGCACAGATTACAAGGAGCAAGAACATATGCAACAGCCTCTACATTTTGACTACTTTATGTTTTAAAATACACAAAAGTGCAAAAAAGCTTCACAGAAATTAAAGTCATCCCGTCTCAGAGAAACACTAGCAAATTCCATTCATTCTAAAAAAAAAAAAAGGAAAAAAATAGTTGACCTTGTTTCCACTTCCAATATTGCTGCTTTGGCACTTGTAGTTTTTCTGTGACAGTTTCCAACAAGATGACAGGGTAAAGAATTAAAACTTCTTAAGCTGGAGAAGGCTCAGAGAAGAAGAAATGGCAGGGGAGAGAACATATAGACAAAACACATAGCTGCCAGAAATGCTGGTACCGACAAGAGGCAAGCCAGCATTTGTAAAGGGGAAAGATGTTCAAGGGGTTTAAGGGCCTATGGCTAAACACTTAAATTTGCTGTTTGCCAGCCCTCCTGATTACTTTAAAGTACAGCTCTTCTCCAAAAGAGCTTTGGATACCGGTGCCTGCAGTACTTCTGTAGGTTTTGTTTGCTAAATCCAAGCAAAAAGGAAAGAAAGCCTTTTCAGTATACTTCAGAGGTTAAAAACTTTTCTTAACATGCAGAACTTAAAACTTTTTTCAGTTTAAACTAAAATTCAGACAGTTGAGCAGTATGGTATGTCTCCTATTGCCATTACTAAATGCAGTCTCTGTACTTGGCTGTGGGCATCTCAACCATCAATGAACTTGGACATGTGCAGGTGATGGCAGTACAGCCCACTGATAAAACATTGTTTAAGTTATTTTCTCTTTTTTATGACAAGTCCTATTGGATTTAATAGTTTCCAATAATTTTCCTAGTAGCATTAGTAGGACAAGGCCAATCAACATGACAGGGAGAAAGTGGAAATCAGAACATTCACTACAGATGAGGCATTGTTTTTCTGAACTTTAAGGTTTAGCATCTACCAACAAGACTTCAGAAAAACATGTAACAAAGACTGGCAGCACAAACTTCCATCTTTGCACTGTGCCTTCCCCTCACACACAAGGACACAATGCTGCCCATCCTCTGTCCTCACCCCCTTGCCCCTGCAGCACAGGTGTGACTGAGCTGGGACATCCCTCATCTCCCATTATGTCACAGGAAAGCAGAACAGGAGCTGAGCACTAGTAAGTGTCCACATGGAGCTGCTGGCACAGCTGCCTAGAAAAATGCCTTTACACAAGATACCAAGTGTTGCCACCATGGACTACTTAGAATCAGCCCTGTTATAGCACCAATACACAAACTACAAACTGGGAATGCTCGATTAGGAAGCATTTCACGGGAAATCTGAAAAGCATAAAATGAAGAGTTGTAAAAGCAAAGGAAGGAAGAGACTTGCAGTCATTCTAGCCCTTCTTTGTTGCCAGTGGAGAATTCCAGAGTGCACATTTTCTAACCAAGGTTGAAAGACCTAAGTGTTAGGCTTCTGTCACTTTCACTGGGACACTTCACCTAATATTTTCAGAGTGAGATCCCATTTATATGCAATTTATTATTTTCCTCCTCCACAATCAGAGTTATCTGTGAAGCAAACCATACATTTAAAATTCTTCTAAACTTTCTTCATAAACCTACCTATTGAAGCCCTAATCATGTTTTATTACTGTCCTCTTAATTTCCTCAAGTTGGATCAATACCCTCTGGCAAAAAAATAAAGATTAGATTCCAGGTGGAGCTGCTAAGGAGGAATTATTACATCTTGGTTTATATCTCTACAAGCATAGATCAAATAGTACTCTTATTTTTTAACTCTCACTGTTAGCCAATTTTCATCAAGTGTACTGGTGAAAATCAGAAAGTTCACAACTTAAATCATTAAGCTTCATATACAATACTCCAAACTCAAATATGTATACCTGTGGAGCTTTTTCATGGACTTAAGAGAGTCCTTCTAGACGAAAATATGTTTGTGAAGGTTCAGGCATCAAACATTTTTTTTAAAAACCTTGGTCTAAACAAAGAAAATTCTGGGCATAAATTTTTCAAGTTCATTATATAATACAGAAAAATAATTCCTTCAGTTTTGTTATTATCTTTTACAGTTAAGCAAATCTTCTTTCTTCTTACATTTAAAAAAAGCAAGTAAAGCAAGAACTTATGATCAGAAAAATATCATTGCTGTTCTTCCATTCTTCCTTACTAAAAATCCAAGGATTATTAATAGAAAATAGAATCTCTTACTCACAGCTTTCCACAGAGTGGAAATATCAGGTCTACTCCTCTCAGTCCAGCCTATTTCATTAGCTTTAAATTTATATAAATGAAAAAAAAAAGGACAAGCGTAGGTAAAACAACAACAAATAGAGAAAATGGTATTTGTTAAGTAGCTACTTCATCTTCACAGATCAAATCCTTTTCAAGGGTTCATCTTGACAAAGATGCCCAACTAGAGTTTATTTCTTCTCAGTGTAGCAATTTAATAGGATTTAAAAGAGAAAATATTTAACTTGCAAACATACAGCAATGAGCCTTTCCTTGTCCTAACATTTTTCATATTAACGCTCATACCTTTATCCCTTGGCACTATACTTAAGAAGACACAGTAATTAATACTACAAGCAAGTGCCATACTGACCTAACCTACCTGGGTGCTTCTCCTACTCTAGGAGGATTCTAGAGTCCAATTCTATTAGGTCCAATTCCGATTCTGGTCCAATTCTATTAGGAATTAATAACAAGGCTGCCATAAGCAAGCAATATTGTGCTTGCCACAAACTGTAGCATGTTACCTCTGAAAGTGGCCTCTAGCACTTTCATATCTTTCACTACCAAAAAGACAAATTGATTGTTCAATCTTCTTAAAAAACAGAAGGTGAAGAAAAATTTTAAGTTGATACCAGAGCTTTGGCAAGATAAAATAATTGCACAGTATATATCAGAAAGTGATCCAAATAAGGCAAACTGGGATAGAATGGCTAAATTGAGTGGTTACAAGGATCTCATACACAGTAAATATCAATTCATTTCTTGAAGATGCAATTAAGAATCACTTCAAAAGTGAAGAAAAACTACAAAGTTTGGCTTTTTTTTTTTTTTTTTATTTTATGCACTATTTGAAAGTGCACACATAAAAGCAGCTTCGCAAACTTATAAAAACCTCAAGATGTAAACTTTAACTTGAATAGTATACAGATTCAGGATTAAAAACAAAAACACTTCAGTTGTTATTGAAATACTTTAAAACATTGATGCCTTGATAAGGTGATAAAAACTTCAGAGTCTTTTGGGAAACTTTTAAAATTATTAGGGAAAACAAGCACCTGAAACTCCAGTTAAAGCAGAACAACTTTATAATGGCTCTCCTCTACCTTACGAAGGAAAAGTTTAAGGAAAATCGTTGTGCAGAAGCACTTCAGAACTACAGCTCTAAATGCCATCCAGGCCAAGAGCTGACAAAACACATCAGCTTCTAGAAAAAAAAGTAAAATATATGACAAAGCAAAACTTGACAGTAGCCCTAAAGCTTTGCCAGTGTTAATAGCTTTGAAATCTGTTCCAGTCTGAACATGTCCTCTCACTTCCTTGCACATTCCCCATCCACTTCAGTTTAAATCTTCTGTGGAAATTCAGCACCCTGTGAAACTCCAGAGATAGATCTATTTAAAGAGTACCTTTCTGAATGTCTTTTCAACAGCAGAATGTTGCATGGCCTTGGCTACATTTTTGATGAAAATACTTACAACCCAGACATGTGGAGTGCTACAAGGAAACACCAGAGGAGAGGCATGTTTTTAATGTCAACATGTTGGAAGCATTCAGAGTTGAATATGCCACCTCATTGTGAGAATGCACATATGGCTATGACTTTAACAAATTACACCCCAAATTATTTCCAGTTACTGTACAGAACTTTTTATACTGGTCAATATCCTTTTAACCTTTTAGAAAACTAGACCTGAAACATTGAATTTATGAACCGATTTTCAGAATTACCAGTTACAAAAAATTTATTCTAATGGGATTTTTAATAGGCAAAGCTATATAAAGCTACAATTTTTCATAATTCTAGATTTCTTTTTCATAAATATGGCATTTGTAAGCAATAATGAAGTTCACACCTTTTTTTCATATGTATTTCTTTCTGGAGGAAACTATTTTCCTATTGAGACAGTAAATTCAAGCATGATTAGGTTTCCTTTGCTAGTCAGGAAAAAACAAAAAGCTTCAAACCTCAACAATACGAGACACATTAGGAAGGAGCGGAACTTAGAGAGATTTGCTCTTCACCAGACAGTATTAAAGAGAGAAGGTGCCTATGCTATTGCAATACTAAAAAAAAAATTAATTTATTCACGCCTATGCAAAATTACTCTTCCCTTCAAAAATAGAGAAAATTAGAACCACAAACTGAGAAAAACTACAGACTTAGCTACTCTCTTATGATATATCCTCTTCTTATACACACAAAATGAAGCAAAAGGAAATAGCTGCTACTAAAAAAACCCACCAATTCACAGCAAAAAGAACTACAAACATTCCTTGAAGAAGACATACAAAACACTTAGATAGATAACAAAATGTAACAAAAACAGGCATTCCAGCTTCCCATAGATATTATTTTGGTGTTTTTCCTTTCCAAAGTGTCAAAGAAAAGTTATTCTTGTCAGAAACATTTTGCAAAGATAGTTTCTGGTTTTAAGAGAAGAAATAGCTACGATTTTTGGTAAAAAAGCAACACCTTCTAGCTTTCAGAAGTATTCCTGAAATGTAATACATTAAAAGATTTTTCTGGGGAGGGGGTGTAGTGTCTAGCAGATGGCCTCTTAAAACCACCTAAACATCACATTTCCCAGATCCATTTGCCTAATGAATTCATCATACTGCAATTAATATACGATAGAGAGGGGGTTTTAGTCAACAGAAGGTATCAATTAGAAGACCCACTCCATCTTCCTTTCCCTAGGAACTGTCTGCCTCTGTATGAGAGACTCAGGATAACTGACTCACAATGAAACAGGATGCCTGTTCTGATACATAATCTCAGATAGTATTTGTACATCCAGAGAAGTTCAAATCCATATAATCAATACAAAATACATTTCACTGTTGATAAATACATTTGTGGCTGTTTTCATCAATATCATGATTGGGTAAAAAGAGAGGACAGCATCAGAGTGAATGAAACTGCCCTAAATCCCATCAGCTGGAAACATTCCCCCAAGAAGTGATTATGACCAGCTGGCTGCAAACTACAGACATTTGGTCTAGACTCACAAAAGCATTTGATGTGTCTCCATGCCATTGATTTCAGCGGACACAAACTCTTAAATGCTCCTGGGAATCTGGGTCATTTCCCCTTCCTAGCCCCTGGTATAAAGGTTCTGTGAATTCAAGTAAATGTGGTATTAAAGACATGGGAAAGCTCTAGCTCATGGGATGTAATCAGTCTGCCCTTTTTACATCCTCTGATTAATGTGAAATTGAGGCTGAAAATTCTCCATTTGCAATTAAAAATTCTGTTCTTCCATTTGGCTCCATCCCATTTGGCTCACCAAAGAGGCTTTTAAGACTTACTGGCTTCAGCTGTAGGATTGGTCCCCAATGGAGTCTACTGTTGTTTTAGCATTTTACTTGATTTCGTGTCCCTGACTCACTTCCCTGAGAAGCAAAAGCATTCTTTTCTAGGGCCACTAAAATATCCCTTTATAAATACAAATGGAAAATGGGAAAAAGTCAAGTAAAACATCGTGATCACACAGTAAATCAAGTTGGGTTTTGCTGGTTTCACAATTTTAAAGCAAATTGAGATGTGTGTTTTATAATGCATAACTACTTAATTGTGGGAAGATTTTAGGAGTGAGAAGTGTTGGAGGAGGGGGGTTTGTATTTTTGTTTTGTGGTGGTTTCTTTTCTGGTTTCTTTGGTGTGGGTTGTTTTGACTTCTGCAAGGGGAAAAGCCTAGGACGCAAGATATTTTCATAAGCTGAGAATTTTTTAAGAACAGTGGTTGTTAAAACACAAATTGTCTTCAATATGAAGAGCTGTTATAACTCTAAAATACAGCCTTTGGCTTTAAAATTTTAACTTTTTTTTTTTTAAGTAATTCTTACCAAATTTTTGAAGAGTGCAGTTAATTCCTTTGTAAACACAGAAAATTTTAAAAACGCTGTTCCCAAATCTGGGTCATCCCTGCAAACACAGTTGCCACCAAACTTCTCCAGTGCTTGTGTATACTGTTCTTCATTTTCCACGTGAGCTTCAAAAAGAGCAAAACATGAAGATATCATCAGTAGATAAAAGGTTATTGAAATAACAATTGCGGGTTTTCTTTTAAAAAAAACAACTTTCCAGAGTTATTGCTAAAAATGTTTACTTGATACAAAAACCAGTCACTATTTACACTTTAACACTGATATGCCAGAAGTATGACATATATCACTAATTCCAGTTTGTATGTACCCTTCCAAATGACAATGCGCCAAGACAAAAGAAAAATCTGACTCTCTAGAAAAACCCATAATATTTCTGCACCGTAGCAGAGACCTCACAAAAATCCCAACTGCTATAATGAACTTCCAGATTCTTGAGTCTTTTACTAACACTTTCTTGTTTTAACTGTGTGCTATTATGTTTTACTGTGTGCTGAAAAACAAAGAGAGGGCCTAAAGCATGCTGGCAGTCTTGGATCTCTACAGCAGAAGGCAATAGATCAAATACTCTTCGGTCATCCTAGGGAAAAGGACTATAAACCACATTACAGAAGAGGACAAAATCATATCTATGTTAGTTCTCTGATTCAGGGGAGCAGTGGGAATCTGAGGCAAATCCTAGCAGTCTGCATTTACCACCGGCCAGTTCAGTTCTGAAAGCAGTTCTAATTCATCACAGCCAGATTCCTTTCTGAGACAACAAAATCAGAAGCTCTGCCCTAGAAATAATCCAGTGGTCCTGGGCTACACCAGGACAATTCATACAGCACGCACCTAACATCAGTGTTCAGAAAGCTTTGAGTTGCACATGTTGAGGGGTTATTCAGCCCAGGGCATGAGAGGAAATCTAAGCATAAAATAAATTCCCCTGATTCAGATATAAAGGAAATCTGAGAGGCTTCACTCTTAACTACTTTGCCCAAGTGATTTACTCCTATGTCACCAGGTTATTTGCCTATATAGACAGGCATAAAAAGCCCCTTTGTCAAAAATCAATTTGCCCTGTGGAACAAAACAAACAGAAAGTTTTTCTGAACCAAAGATAAGTGGCCATGTCAAGCTTGAGCATGGTGGACGAAATACACCAAGTTGACACCTAAGAAAATTAACATTGCCTATTTCTTATTCTAGCTGTAGACAATTTCTAAAGCTTCAAAGGAAGTCAAGGCAAAAAAAACCACCATACCCTAGAAAAAAAAATTATGCATTAATAAGGATAAAGACTGTTTTGGTCATTATATGAAACTAGCATAAATCCTGAAGATTATTTTGAGAGGATTAATCTGTTCAAACAAGCAATGATTCAGTTTCATTTCAAGCACATTTGTACACATTAACACAAATATACAAAGGATTTTTGATACAATGTCCTTTCCCAAATTTCAGTGAATTAGTATACAATTATACATTTATATATAATACATAAACTTAATAAATATACAAAGCTCAATAAACTTACCATGTTTCAGATTAAAAACAAGTCGGTCTGTTCATGTGTCCTATCTGGACAGCCATTCAGGAACTCTGTTTCTCAAATAGCTACAGATTTTCCCTAATTTCCAATATATGAAACTAAAACCCTGTGCAGCAGTGGTATAACACCATGTAATTAATGGCTGACATAATGTACAAGAAGAATGGAAATTACACAAACAGCATTAATTCTACAAGTCTTTAACTTGAGCACTTAAATTTGCAACCTGTGAGAGATAGCTTGCAGATAGCTATTAAATCTAACAACTGAGAACTAGCACTGAAAGTTACTTATTTTCCTCAGCACCAACAGCAAGGGCTGAGCACTTACCAAAATTTTTGCTGTAGAATGAAGGACGTTAAACTAATCCTATTGTGTGACATATATACACCTGAACAAGCTTTCAATAAACTGGCACAGACAGCAAAAATGAGGATGTGGCAGGTCACAGCTCCTTTAGATCTCACATCTACCCAGTAAGGTGAATTATTTCCACACTGCTTTCTGCCTTCTTGCTGCTTCCTGAATCCAGCTTAGTTTACATGAACCCAGGTGAGAGAAGAGGTCAGGCCACCATTCCTACAGCAAAAAGAGAAAGCTGCCCCTGCATGAAAGCAAGGTGAAAAGGCTGCTACCATTAAGTGTTATGGTTAAATGTGCAGCCAGTAGCTGAGCCATGCTGACTTTTTACTTTAGGAAACAAGCACAGCACCCATTCTCTACATGGCATCCCTGGGAGTCTTCTATTCCCCAGCATCCTAAGGACTGTTCTTCTGGATTCTGAGACATTCCCCAGAATGCCTGGGGTAGTTTATTACAGCAGTACTATTAACGGGGCTGGTACTCCCCAAGTGCTTCTGAAGAACACAAAAATCTACTTTTCCCATGGAAACGTCCAAAATACCCTTCCTATCTTATAGTGTTTTCCTGACAATTTTTTAAAGTTTCTCTACAAACAAAAGGTATGAAATCTATCAAAAACAGAAACTTGATCGAGTTTTGAGGGTTTAGAGGCTTTCTTTAAGTAAGAAGCCAAGCTATGTACAAATTGGGAGTCACTATGTAATCCTTAATAACAGTTTGTAAATTCTCACATTAAAAAAGATAAAACATGTATATTAACTATTTAGGGAATCTATACTAAAAATCCAGTTACTGTGCTCTTCTGAGTGTAGGACTATGGGGTTTGTTTTGTCAAAAGAAACCACAGGGTCTGACAAGTGGCTTGGTTGGTGATGTTACTACTGGTGGAAGATAAATGCCTCCAAACCTTTCTTGTCAAGATTGGGTGGGCAGCACAAATTTAAAATGTGGGCAAGGTACTGATGTAACAAGTACTCTAATTAGAAGGCATAGTCTAGCACTTAAGAATAATTTTTTTTAAAAAACTCAACAGCCAAAAAAAAAACCCAGCCAAGTAAGAAAAATAAGAAAGGATGCCAAATCTATGAAACAGCTCCTGATGAATCTTAAACTGGACCCTCCACAATCCAAAGATAACATCTTTATTACATTTGACAAAGAATTTCCTTTCAATTAGCAGAGATGAGTTATACCACAACAGCAGCTCTTGTTCTAACCTTGTCTGAACACCAACATGACCACAAGTTCTGTCAGATATTGGTGGCTCTCCAAGGTTGACAGGCCTATCTATTTTGCATTTAATATAGGATTTGTTAAACCCTAATTGCTATGAACTGCACAATGAGAACAAAAGCCAACCAAATGACATTTCTTATCCACTAAAACAAATGCTGTTTCTTACTCACAAAAAAGCTTCAGTTATTTTTTTCAAAGAAGACAAACATACACAACTCTAAGAGACTGGCACACATTTGAAAATGCATACAGCAATAGTTCTTTGTATTTTATACAGCACCATAAGAAGAATATCTGACTTTTTACATCAAGACAATAGAAAGTTTCAGCTCATCAGCTCCCTCTTGTCATGAAATTCTCAACATGAATAAGTGGAAGCCATCAGGGAGACTGAGGTTTCACAAAGCAGTAGGGCCAATGTAGCTTCTTACTGCTGCCAAAGAGTAATTTCACCCCCACACCCCCATCCCCACACCCACCCCATCTCTTGATAATACACACGGCCCTACCACTTCAGGTGCTCATCTAATCCCAATTAAGTTGATCTCACAAGCTTATAAACTCATCTAGGGATCTGCCAAGCAGTAGACATGGCAGAAGGAACAGGTAGCCCACACCCAGTGGAAAGAGGAGAGAGAGAAGTTTAGCTACCCCACAACATCTTATCCTTACTGAGTTCATCACCAAACAGCTAGTTCAAGATGGTCATTTAAAATGCACATATTTCTCTTCTCAGAGTTACCCATATAACTCTTTCTGATTCAGTATGACATCTGCTTAAATCTTCCAATTTTACCAATATAAACTAACAGGAATTATGTACTTACCCAGACCAGATAAGTTTATGGCTTTGACAGATTTCTTCATTTTATAGAGAACAGTTCGGTCAACATCCAGAGCCTAAAAAAAAGAGAAAAATGTAATACTGCAATTTGTGCTTTGACAAATTTCTGCCCTGGAAACCTGCTGTAGTTACAACTATTTACATAGTTAACTCATTTCCATAATTAATAAATTACTTGTCATTTGTTTCCACCCCATCCATACAACCTATTCTGTCCCCTTACCCAAAAAAACACCTCCTCCATCTTTGGCTAGTGACCAGCATCATGTAAACTTAGCAGGAAACAATTTACACAGTATCATCTTTCCATGCTAAATCATTAAGAAGCTTAAAACAGTTTTCACCCATTATATGTTTGCTGAAGAACTGAGCAATATCACTTTCTTACCCAGAATATTGAAAATGGAATTTAATTTCAGTTTTCCTGAATAATTTAGTTAATTGCATTCTCAACTATATGAACTTTCTAACTGCTGTGCTGAGCAAAATAAATTGCATATCCCTCAAATATCTTTCACACAGTTTAACACTAGGCTAAGCTTTCCCCAACATTATATAAAATTCAAGTTTAAATCTTGCCCAGAATGCTCAAGCACTTATAATCAATTTATTTCAAAGAAAGAAGTAAAAGCAGGCAACTGTTTTGCTTACTGAACTGAAATATGAACAGACTCAAAAATGTAGAATTGTTTGAGGAGAGAGAAGCAGAATTATGGTTATACAAATTAATTACAAAAAGTTGTGAAACTTGAAGAAAAGATATGTTCCAGAGATGGTGGTATCTTTAGACCCCACTGAAGAATAATACTGAACACTACAAATTGTATTATGCCAAGAGCTGTTTAGCATGATACATGACAAAGCAAAGAAAACTCACCAAATTAATTCCAGTTTTCATTCAAAACATTTCAATGAATTGCAGCAACTACACATCTGACCTACCATTATTTTATTACTAATCATTTGTGTAAGAGACACAATGCAGAAAAGTCAGCCCCTAGTAATCTATCCAATTATTTTAACACAGTGAATGCAAAAAGAAATATTAAGCCCCTTGATTCTGGGAATCAGAATGCATTGGACTGAATCTACTTGGACCACAAATAGCTGAAAAAAATCTTCACATCATTCCACAGAATTCCACCAATTTAGACAGTGCCTTAACATTAATGGTTACAGCATCATGGTACTGCTATATCCATTGGCGGTTTTACTTCCAGCATCTTTATAGTTCACATCTGAAACTTATTAGCAGAAAGTGCAGAGGCCTTTTCAGCTTGAATTCTGAAGTACAGAGGAAGGGGAAAATAAAACAATCTAAGCAAACCCATAAAAGCCATGCCAGATCTGTTCACCCTCTTCAGCAATTTGAATTACATCTACTACAACAAATCTATATCTAGTGTGATCTCTAAAGTTAGATTAGTCACCTGTTTGGATGGAAACACATGAAGTGAATTCCCTCATTGTATATTTGGTGATTTCTAAAAATAACCTCAGAAAAGCACCCTCAAATCAGCTGACTACAGAGAAATCATTTTATTGATGACTGCATCAAAGGGCAACCACCCTCTTGGAGTCCAAGTGAAAGGAATGTCTCCAAGCAGTACGAGCAACAGTCCAAAGAGAAGGCTGACAGCCAGAGACTTAAAGTCTACAAATTCAATTCTCAGCTAAGTCTTAGACCTGTGTGTGCAGCTGAGAAAATATTAAATCTCTGCACCTCAGTTTGGGGGAGATCATTCTTAGGGAAGAGAAAAGTTGGAAAGATAAATGCATAGGATCAATTTATATTACTGTGCTCAGGGATCCTGACAGATCTATGGATTCATGAAATCCTCTGGCCCAAGGCTGCCTCAGTCAGAAAGCACAAACTCCCAGTAAGGAAAAAACCTCAAATCCTCTTCCACAACAAAAATCATCATTTCGGTTTGAAACATCTCTCAACCAACCTTCACTTTCACCAGCATCAGGCAGCAGAGGAACAACCCCACAAGGCACAGCATAACCAGAGTCCAACACAAATGGCAGCTAATGCTCCTAATACACCAGTGACAACTCAAGCATCAACCCTGTCAGACAGCTGGTCCACATAAAAATTCAAAAAAAAGGACAACGGGGAAAATACCCCACTGACAGCACCAAGGACAACACAACAAGCAAAACCTAAAACCTTAATGTGTTGGAACTGTACAGGTCAGGCTTTCTTGGGTCCTCTCTTCATCCTCTTCCTGCCTTTTCAGCTGTGACACTGCAAAGATATACCTGAACCTTAACAAACTGGAAATCGGGGGAAAAAATCAGTTCTGGAAAGCTCCCTAAACAGGAAACAAAGAATAACAAATATCTAGCCATTTGAAGAGGGATCTGGATACATTTATGAAATGCAGTTACAATGTTTCCAACTGTGGTAAGAAAACTACACTTGCTCTTGTAGGAGGTTTTGCGTATTCCTCCCTTTATTGGTGCAATCTTCTCACAGTGTGCGACATTTAAGAGTGCCTATGTGCCTACAATTAATGGGCAAAATACTGAAAAGCTTTGCATCTTTAATACTGTATTTCAGTCTTGCTTACAGACCAAAAATTAGAGAGGACGACTTTGCCTTTGTTTAATTAAATTATATCGGTGTTTATTCACATCTAGTGTTTCAAAGGAGTCATTTCAGGATAAAACTTGAACATGTCAGCTCTTTGTCTTTAGTGTTGTTCTTCATATTTCTTTGTCCTTTTCTTTGTCCCAGTATTCCTAGCACTGGGAAATCAGTTTAAATCCAGCTATAGTTTCATTACAGTTCACATTTCTAAGCTTGTGTGTGTTTCATAAACATACACATACTATACCAGTGCACACACACACACCAAAATGCAACCTAATTCAGCTTCTTGGTGCATTCTCAGTAGTTTTAGAAGCAGGGAATTTTAAAATGGCTTCAGATGTTGCATATACTAGCATTTCTTTTATTCATTTAAAATGCCCAGCAAACTCCTGAACAAGGAGAAAAATGACCATTTATTTCACATGGAAATAATAATTTTGTCCTTTCATATAATGTTTCTAGTTGAAATGAAAGGGATCATTTTGTCCTTTCATATAATGTTTCTAGTTTTGCCTCAAAAAACTCTATTGTAAGACTGCTTATTTTAGCACCTGTTTCAGCACAACTGAGTCTGAGCTCACATAAATAATTTTCATAGTCCCATTCAGCTACTGATGAGCACTCAAACTTCTCTATTGTTAAAAACAGTAAATAAAGCTTTGACTTAAGGGAAAAAATAACCCAACCAAATTCTCTACAGTACATAAGAAGTCACATTATTGCGGAAGTGGTGTTTTGCACATGAACTGAAACAGAAACTCAAATGTGATCTTCTTGAGTGTGTCCTTGTCTGTGTAATCTTTCTTCCAAATATAGTATTTATGTCTTCTTTTCATTTAATTTTGTGTAATTTCTGATGGTAATATGATGAAACCATTTTTAAGGTAAATTACTAGTCAGAAGTATACTAGGGAAGGGAACAAGCATATCAAAATCAAGTGTAGAGTTTTAAAGGAACACAAGACAGAGGACTCAAGCTATCAGTGATAAGTAGCAAAGCTTTTTTCCACATGTGGGAACAATGTCAAGTGTCACTTGCCAAAGACCAAAGACCAATTTCAATTTTCATTGCTTCAAAAGTTTCTACTTCAAACAGTAAAATATGTCAACTAATTTGAACTAAAGCTATCTTACCAGGAAGAAATCAGTCTGATTACTGAAACATCCTGAAATGTTATTCTACATCCTACTCTGTGTCTCAAACTTAATAATAATAATAATAATAATAATAATAATAATAATAATAATAATAATAATAATAATAGTAGTAGTAGTAGTAGTAGTAGTAGTTCTGTTTAAGTTTGTTTCACATTGCATAGAAAGATTTAAGCCCACCAGGATATACAATTTTCAAACATTTATTTGCACTGCTTCCCCCCCCAAAGAAAACAGAAAAGAAAAAGATTAACATCAGTCCCCAAATCTATATTGTCTAAATAGATCTGTGCAATTTAGATGGTTGGCACAAAAGATGAATGTATTTTTTGCTCTTTTCAGTGGAGAGAGGAGAAACAAACAGTTCTATTATTAGCATATTTAACTGAGGGAGGAAAAAAAGCAGGAAGACAGAAATTCAGAAACTGAACATCCCAGAGATGATTTTGGCACCTTTTACAGAGCCAAAGGGTATGGGGAAAACCAGGGCAGTAGCAGTATAAGTGGAGAGTCCCCAGGCTCTAGTGGTTCATTAAACATCTTTTGTGCCAAACTTATGGCAGAAGTCTGGGTCTTTATCTTATACAAGTGTCCTCACACCAGTGTCTTTTTTTTTCTTTGTGGCCAAGAAAATAATTAATTATCTGTGAAGGAAAAGAAAAACAGCCATACTGGATCAGATCAACACTACATTTAACCTGATATCCTCTATCAGGAGCGGCTAACAGCAGATGTTCAGGGCAGCAAGCAAGGAAAAGCACGTACACATCCTTCCCCAGGATAATCTCCCAGTTTCCAGTAATGAGTTTAAAAACAAAAGACTGAGATACTGTCAACCATAAACAGTACATAGCCCAACAGGCTATTTTCAAAAGAAACAAGCAGCTCAAATTTTCTCATTCCAGACAAGGGAAAGAAAAAAACTAAACCTGACAGCATACCATGGGAAGTAGTGACGGAAGAAGAGGAAGGAGTTGGCCATCACCTTTAATTTATTTTGCATTTAAAACAGTTCAAAACCTCTAACACATTCCTTCCTTCTTACCCACTTTTACACTTCCTTTTGGAAAGCATAGAAGTAACTATTTCACATTTTCAGCCATTTGGATGGGATTTTGCTGAAAGTATTCATAGAACTGGATCTGAGTTTGAGGAAATTCTCAAGGTTACCTTTTTTTAAAATAAAGAGTCCATTGGAACAACAACAACAACAAATGCTTGGAAGTACTGCTAAAGCAGTAACAAAATTTTGGGAAATAAATCCTCATGTCATTTGAAAAATTATCCTGGAGCCAGAAACCTATATGTTCTTCCCTATATTGAACATCTAACTGACAAATATACAAAAAAATATTAACACACTGATATTTGATCTACTATACACTCTTATCTTAACACTATTTCTTTAAAACAAAATCAGATCTCACTCTTAATTTTAGCTATTTGCTTTAATTGCTAAATTTTAAATTTAAATTTTTAAAATTGCCAATTTTTAATTTAAAACATCAGGCTACTCAACAGTCATAAATCCTGCACTTCATTCATTCCAGTATTTCAGAATAAGTAATAATGCCAGAGGCTGCTGCAGATGCTGAACACATATAGGAACACCCTTCCCAAAAACAAAAGGGCACAGGAAGAAACCTGGTCAGTTAGGGAAAAGAGAGGCAATCAAGTAGTTATTGTTGAGACAACAGAACCAAGACAAGGCTCTTGTGCCTCACTGGACTGTCTTGTTTTAAAAATTAACACCAAGTTTTTTGTACTTGTATCCAGGAAGCACAATAGTTTGACTTTTCAGGTATATCTTTACAGCAATCTGATATTTGCTGTAATTAATCCTTGCTGACTCAAAAGATTAGAGATATCCACAGACACTCTGTCTCAGTTTGTTATTTTTCTACTAGAAATGAACTGTCAATGCCGCTGGCTTCTATCCACTCTTCTGTTTTAGAGGGTAGTAAAAAAACTTCCTAAATTATGTTATCTTTCTCCAAAATCCTCTTTCCATTCTCCTACTGTTACGTCATTTCCTCCTTCAATGTATTAGTTTCTTTTCTAAATCCTCTCCAGTTTCCTTCCACTGATCACCTTGCACATTCACAGAGGGACTGATACAAAGGGTGGGAAAAAACCCTTACGGGAATAGTCCAGGGCAAGGCATTGTAGCTTCTGAATGTATCCTAGAGCAACAGTAATTTAAAAAAACTTTAATTTGGGGCAATTACTTTACTTGGAGTATGCCTGTGAAAAACTGCAGTAGCTATGACAGTTAATCTGTATAAATGAGCTCTTGCTGTGAGACCTGTCAGCTAAAGAGACTGAAGATTCAGAGACAAACCTGTAAAAAATGAACAGAATTTATGGCAGAATCATCCCTGAAAGGTCCCTTTCCAAAAAAGCATTATTTCTCCAGCATCTGGGTTTGTGGTTCTTGTGGCCCCAATGCCAAGGCAATCTGTTTAAACAAGCACTGGTGTATTTGGCAAAAGAATGTAGTAAACTCTTGAGCTAAGGATATGCATGGTGGAAAAAAGTAATACCACTGTGCTTTAGGAAATTAATACTTGGAAGTGCAAGGTAATTCTACTGCAAAGGTAAATGATGGAAGAATTTGGTACTGCTCTCTGTTGTGTATAAAACCAGACCTGAGCATGATGACTTTGTATAATGCATTTATTAAAACAAAGAAAGGATGCCTAAACCCCAGAATTCTCTATCACACTACTTCTGTCAGAAGAGAAAACTCAAATCAGAGGTTCAGAGATACAAAATGTTATATTATTAATACAAGTCACTAAATGAGACTGTTTCACACTAAATAAACAGATACTCTATCTGTTTTCCACAGGCTTCCCTACTACAAAAAGTTAGAAATGCAACAGATACTTAACCGGGAAACAGGCATCAAGCATTTTTGTGCAATAAAATCTCATGCTTAGAGAAACAATGGAAGCAGCTTATGCCAACTATTTCTACAGAACACATTCACCTCCTGTATTAACCAATTTTTAGGCTGAGAAATATATTTTCCTTCTCTAACACTGCAGATATCTGCTTTCAAAGACAAGATGACGGGACTTTAAATACAGATCTCATAAGCAATGTAATAAATGATGCACTTACTCTTTACAGTTGCTCATTTATAAACAGAGGGTCTTTAAATAAGACTCCCTTATTTAATATTTAATTGTTGTTTATTTTTTTAAGTTGCAGTAGACAATGAACTTGATATCTATCTCTATTTATTTAATATTACATGCTCTGACATCCTAAGACATATCACCATGTAAAATAAAGTAACACAGGCAACAGGATTAACATTCCAGTGATGATTGTCTTAAATGGACGAGCAAGATTTACCAACCCTTTACCCGTGTCAAAATTCTCTGCTCCTCACCCTCCAAGAGTCTTTTTTCTAGCTTCATGTTTTTGCATTTCTGTCTGCTGTCAGCATCTACCAAAGCCATTCACGGTTCGGAGTCCAGCTGTTGGAAGAGGCTGATCTTCACCCTGTATCATTCAACAGCACTATGATGAGCTGACTGATGGGATTTTCCTTTTGCAGATTTTTTAATTCAGTAACTCTTTTCCCCAGTATTAAATCTTTTTAGACACCATCAGAGGCAACAAAAATTAATCTTTGCAGATCATAATGCCCTTTTATTCTGCATGTGATAAGCTTTTTGAAAAGAGAATTTTTAGTTATTTATGCAAGCAATTAACAAATCATAACACTTTCCGGATACTCCAAAGTTCCCATATTAGTGGTCTAATTTGGTATTTGCAGTCTTAAACCTCTGCTTGAACAAGCAGACACTCCTGTTACAACCTCTAAAAAACAATGAAAAACTAACAGTTCTGTTTCCCCCATGTATGATGTACTTCCTTTATGCTAAAAATGAGAACCTTTGCAGTGTGTGCACAGAACAGCTGGATGTCATAAACTGGTCTATCCCTCCCCATCCAACACTCCTTTGACTTTTTCTTCTTTAGGTATCCAATAATTCTAGGGACAAGAAACTAGCCTTGAAGAGTCTACAGCAACACAGCAAAATCAAGCTTCAGTCTTAACAGGCCTCTGAGAGCTTCTTAGCAGAAATAAATAATAAATTGGTGCCACAAACATCTCTGGCAGACACATACAAGGGTTCATTCTGAAAGGGAATAGAAGGCACACAAACTGTATCTAGTTTATGATACATCTGAAACACTATATTCCCACAACAAAGAATGGCAGAGGTATCCAGGGGGCAATTCAGGAGAATAAGACAAATCACCTCAAATGAACTAACTACTCCTAGGGACCTACAGAACCAGCTGTCACAATGAGGTTCATCAGAGGTAAAGCAGTACATTGGACATCATCTCTCTATTATCAGGGAAGAAATTTATTAATAGCATCTACCTATAATACTAATGGCATATTATTACACATAAAACCCAGTGTCAAATGATAAAACTTATTTCCTCTTGAAACATTATAAAATTATTTCTATTCTATAGTGGCTTCCAGACTTCAGCCTGCGAATTTCACTCCAACTTCTCTGTAATTCACTATACCTTTGAAAATCTCTGCATGGTCTCCGTATCAATACACTTAAATGAATTAATGCATCTGAACTGCCATTCATTTTAGGTGCTCAACACAGAAATCACAGGACACTATTACAATCTTGAAAGCAATGATCTTAAATTCTACTGGAATTTCAGCAGCTTTAAGTTTAACTAAAATTAACAGTTCAGACTCTAGTGACTCCTGTCACTAGAGACCGCTGCCTCAAAGTGTAAGTGAATCTTAAGTAACACAATTATTAGGGTACCAAACAGTAACTATATAATACTCATTTACATTGATGCAAAATAAAAGTTTTATCCCCAGAGTGGACTTTGCCAAAATAATGAGAGAGTTCATGTCATGGAAGATATCTATAAAATGGAACAGATGGTACTTCCCCATATCATTAATGAAGCATTAGGAAGGTAAATTCATATACAACTGTTACATGTGACAAAGAACTTCTGCATTTAAAGTTGAAGCAATTTAGAAAAGAGAAGCATGTTCAGAGCTATCAGAACTTCTGTTCTTAAATGAAATAGGAAAGAGGTACTGAATCAACTGATTGAAGCAGGAGACAAACACCTGAATCTATATGTAACCAAGCACCGTGTGTCCTTGCACCAGTGCCACATCTGTATGGTCTGCGGGACAGGGAAGGCAGTGGCAAACATGACCACTCCATCCCTAGAACAGCCTGGGCTGGAAATACATATATGAAAATACATATATGTCATCTACATCCAGATCATTTAAGCAACAGGAGAGTGAACTAAGCAGAAGAATGAATGAAACCAAACAAAAATCAGCTTACAAAAGATTTACTACTTCATTGCTTCTTCAATGCTATTCTCATCAACACAATTAGTGCCTAGACTACATGGAGCTCAGAGTGTAGGCAGACTCTGCTGGCATTTTTTCTGTTGTTGTGTAACATGCACCTACTGTGATGGAAAATAAACAAATTATTAAAAATATGTGCTTTGCAAAACTCCATACTGCATGTTTTGCATTTGACTATGGAGCAGGGGCTCTGTGTCTGCAAATGCTAAGGAAATTTCTACTCCCATTGCAATAGCAAAACAGTAATCCTTTTTCTTTAAAAGGGCTTAAAATGATTACTAAATGCATTTGTTTCTGAGTTGATTTCCCTAGAATGCAGCCTAAGTTTCCTTGAAATTGCATACTCTAGGAAAGAAATCTTTCTAACAATGAACAGAAATCATAAAACATGAGAAAATAATCTGTAAGAACATCCACATCCCTTCACTACCATTTTCCCTTCCTATATGCTTTTTAAATGTAGTACAAAGCTTTAGGAATGTGAAAGTAATTTGTTCAGCTCTAATCACTTCAGCTGTTTTGATGTATCTACACACATACTTAGCATAATGCCTAGACAGAATTATAGATTTCAGGCTAGAACTACATTGATAATCTGATCTTTAATCAGGGCTAGCTGAGGGGTCCACAAACAGCAGATGGTTCTGAACACCACACTGCTCCAAGACAACACGGAGTAGAGCTTCAGCCTTCTCTCTCAGTTCTCTATTCTTGGTTTAACAAGTCAGATGCTAGAATTTATACCATAGCTTCTTTCATGTTAACTTTCACAGCCACCTCTTAAAGAATATACTCCAAAGAAATACACTACACTGCACAGTACGTCACTTACATAGTAAATATTTTTGTGAAGCAGAGTTAACACACACAAAGAAGCAAATTTTTCAAATTCTGTCCAACACCTACTCACTTGAAAACAAAGCCTGCTACTTGAGATGAAAAGTACTGAATCACACCACCCAAGCTAATTTCCTGCAAGGCACTATTGCTCATAAGAAAAAGCGTATTCTGTTACAATACTGTATCTCGGTTCCTCCATCAATAAATTCTCCCCGTAAGGTAAATTATTTTCTCTTTCCAAATAAAATTGAGATATATATATACTATCTTATAAATTCTGCATAATTCTTAGTATTACATCACATTCTTTGTGGAACATACAGAACTCTTCTTCCATTCCTAAACTACACAGTAGGCTATAGCTAAGAGATCACCATTATTCCCTGTTCTCCACCACTACCCCTTCCCTATATTCCTGCCTGCCTCCCTGACACACTAATCCTTTTCACATTAGCCCTGCCCCCACGTTCTCAGGCCTGTGTTTTTATCCTATTTCCTGTGTGGACACTTCCACACTCCTTCCTTTGCTGTTCCTGTCAATTCCAATTCCTCTGAACTTCCTCCAACTTTTTATGCATTTCCTTATCCCCTCCTTAATGCTTCTCCCCAGTTCCTGACCCTTCAATTCCTTATATGCTATCACAGTACTTCTGCTTCTGGATAACCCTTTCAATCTCTCAATTTCTTTTTAATTCCTTTTCTTGTTCTTCACATTTGACTGATCTCCATGTTACCTCTTAAACATTTCAGGTGCCCATTACTTTGTGAGTCTTCCCTTTCTTGTGTTACCATTTTTTGTTGCTTCCCAGACAAGTTTACTTGACCACTTAATCCCTAGATTGATGTAAACTTCAGAAAAGGAGTGTAGATTTAGTCCAGAAGAAAGAAACTTGTGGTCACCTAATTCACAGAAAATCTCATCTCTAATATTAAAACTCTTTGAGCTGATGTCTCTGTCTCCACCAAGAACAGCTACACAGTAAGCATTTTGCATACAGAACAGCTTAAGCTTTGTGCTAACAAACATATGTGAGACTGTGTGGGGAAAAGGCTATCAAAAAAAAAGATAAAAAGTCCTGCCCTCAATATGCAATCAAGTTAATAGTTACAAACTTCAAACTTCTGCTTGTCCCATAGCTAGAACTACATTTTCCTGCTGGGTTAAAGAAAAAAAAACCAAAACAATCTGTCTCAGTTAAAATGGACGAAAGGAGAGATTTTAATGCTATGTGAAACCTGGGTATAACCACCACTGATTCTCAGTAATTCTGTTTTCCCATTAGCAGCTTCCAGCACTGCTGAAAGAGTAAACAGGGAGACACACAATTTCTCCTAATGTGAACCTCTTGCACATTTGACTATGCTACAAATGTGAAAGCACTGTCACCTCGAATAGCAGTGGTAATTGCTGTAAATGCATGTTTTAGAGTGTTTTTCAAGCATTTCTGGAAGCAGGAGGGGAACCAGTACTTGCTTGCCACTCATCCAGGAATACTTGCAATCTTTGATTAAGTACACTTCCACTCAATTTAACAGTCATGGTCTGCATTTCTGCATTCATTGGAATATTTTTCTTTAGATGTAAATATTTCTCTTTTCCATCCCTGCCTTTTTAAGCCTCTGTGCTACATCAGGTATCATCCTAGTCTTCAGAGGATTTGTCAGAAATATTTGCTAGTTACCATCTTAGTTCTTTCAGGATCCTGGGAAATAAGTTAACCAGCCCAAACAAACTGAGTGTTTAAACTCACAATTTTGTTTATTGCCTTTCTTACTTGTCTCTCTATTCCTGCCATCCATTCTACCTTCTCACACACTTTGAGCACAAACACTGCAGCAGAACACTTGTTTATATTTGGCAATACCCACATTATCTTTAATACTACTACATTCTAACTGCATATCATGCCTTCATTTTCTTCTTGCAATTCCATGTGCTTAGGAGTGTTTTCATTTTTACTGCCTCCTGTCACTCCTAAAGAAACTTGACCTTTGCAAATATGTCTTTTATCTTTACACATGTTCTTTAATACAAAATTTTCCTCTGAATATCTGGATTTTTCTTCACATGTTTGACAGGCTCAGATAATTTGTGACATTCTTCTTGGGGTGTCTCAAGTCTGTAGATTTTCTCATCATTTTCCCCCTTCCTGGGATATTTAATGAATATTTGTTCAGGCTTTAGCACATGAACTCCTTGGTTCTATCAACCTAACCAGCTCTCAATTTAATGAGTTTTTCCCTAGAAATATAGATGTATGTATAAATATGTATAGAGATATAGACATAGGTTTTGCTTTTAATTTCTATGTTTTGCTTTTAGTACACAATTGATTCAGCCCCGACTATTCAACAAACGCTTCACTTGTTTCCACAACTTGATTCCTTCCTTTACACCAGCGATTCACATATTAGTCCTTCCATCTTCTGGATGAAAGTCAGCATCTTGGCTTGCCATGACAGATGCCTGACCATAGCATGACTTCTTCCCTCTCTAGCAACTTCATGAAGAAGGTAAGATTTATTTGGAGACAGCAAGGACCGAGAACAAGTGAAGGCTCTTGTCATGGCCCATCCATGAGAGGTATTTAATCTTAGCGTGAAGCCCACCTGAGCTCCAGCTATTGCTCCAGTACCTTGGACAGGGCTGGGCCAAGGCAGGGACTTCTACAGAGGTAGGACAGCACCAATAATCACTGTAGCAAAGAAGTTCCAACAAATTAAGAAAGATAAGGAGATTGTAAACATTTCAAAAGCATAGAGCAGCTTGGTACACAAGACATGAGAGGAGAGAGTCAGCCTAAACAAGGCTAGACCTGATTTTTGTGGAGCTTTAAGTGGAGAGGTTTTTTCTGGGAAACTGGGGCAGACAGATCGTGTGGGCTGTGAAGAGTGAGACTCAGAAGGTGCAGAGCTGGAACTTACACAGGGAATGACTGTATGTAATACATAGCTGTACTCACACATATGGAAGGTGGAAATTATAAAAAAAATAATAAATTTAAGAGTTGAACTAAGTGTTTAATATCCACTACTTCAATGAATATAAATAAAAAGAAAGCACTTCACAGTGGTTTAGCTACTAACATTCTACACTAGTCAGGTGCACTACGTTTTTTTGCATTTTTTCAACTGTATTCATCAATCAGATCCACTCAACATATGGACTGTAAGAACTCTGGAGCAGGGATTAGGCTTTTGTCCTGTGACTTTGCAATGCCTTTGAGAATAAAGGCCTTACCTTTACCTAACATTGCTGCATATTATGGTATACAGAGAACAACATGAAGATAAGAAGAGGAAGGGAAGGTGGGTTAAACCTAAGCAGAAGTAGCAACTTTCTACATTACCCTCTTCTAGCATCAGCATGAAGTACCCTAGATTCAGATAAGACAGTTCTGTAAAATATAGCAACATTATGGACAATTCAAAACACAAAACCCCCTATTAGTAAAATACTTCAGAAAGATGTATATATTTCTTTATAAATCTATATTTTTAATTCATCCTCCTAGGAGGAATGGGAGCATTTGGTAATGTGAAGTAGATTTATCACCATGTGCACTAAAGTAAAGTGCACAGAGATCTTTTTTTGTGGTTTGACATTGTTTTAACTGACTGCATGTTGACATTAAAGGCTTAAGGTTTAAACTACTTGAAAATATGCACAAAGTTCCAGCTGAAGACGTAGAGTTTAGCTCCTGTAGTTCTGCGATTTTCATCCTCTATATTCCTCTCAAAAAGAAAACAATTCCCACACTCCTTTTGAAATCATCATGCCTTTTGTGTTATAATGGCTTTTCCAGAAACGCCTTTGGATGCTGATGACAGAGTATCATGATTCCAGAAAGGAAGCAGAAGTGGAACACAAAAAAAGTTTTAAACAACACATATTTATGGAAGTGTATTTAGCAATGAGAAAAGAAAAGTGTGCAAATATGTTCTACTAAAGAGCCTGCTTTAGTGGGCATATTTTATTAAAAAGAAATATACAAGAAACTGTAGTAAATATCTCAAAATGCATTACAGTAAATGACACCTCCTACTGCTTCTCAAACTACACAAACACCCTCTTCATGTAACTTTGAAATGCAAGGCACAATCAGCAACAATAGGAAAACAGAATCCAGTCCTATGAATGTAGCAAACAAAAAGTAAATATCCAGGTACAGCCACGTATCCAGACGCACATTCCCCCACCCTACCAAGCTTTTATTACATCTCCCCCTTGTTAGCTTCACAGAACCAAAATGCAGAAGAGAATATATTACAGAAGCGTACCATACAAGAGGGGATGAAATTCAATATACATTGATCCCTTACGCCACTCCAAGCCAGTTGAAAACTGTGGATTGCCTTAGGTGGCAAGATGTTGCCATTTCTGATAGAAATGATAAATGCATTATAAATGACAGTGAGGAAGATAAGGATTTGACACAGAAATTACATGCTACATTTGTAAGAGTGGAAATAAAAAAAAAAAAATCCTTTTAAGTGTAAAATAACAGAATTATAGAGGTATGATCATCATGGAATGGGACCTACAAAACAAAGGCAAGTAGAGACCTGAAATAACAACTTGTGCCTCTAACATTAATTCCTCAGCTTTTACAAAAATTCCTCGAGAGTGGTTTTTAAATTGACTGTAAGCAATTGACATCTATTTCTATCCAGAGAACTAAAACCATCCTTGGTACCACTATACTGTTTCTTTTGGTTGCACACTTTACATATTTCCACCATGTTTGTCCTCTCTACTTTTAGAACACATTTATTCCAGTGGCAAGTGCCACTGTGCTGTGGAGGTGTTCCAGTAACCTATTAAACTTCTCTCAATGTTTCCATACTCCTCCCTTCATAGGGAAATCTGCACATGCGATGAAGTTTAAGTAGGTGGGTAAATTTTGTCCCTCAAGCCTGACTTAGATGGAAATGTCTCCAGCACAGGGACTGTCTGCTACTCTCTGTTTACATATTAGCCTGTGAAACTGTTCCCTGTCCTACTTACTTGGTCCAGCACTGGACTCCAATAAACAGTCAGAACAAAAATACAGACTTCATTTCCACTCTTTACTATAAAACTTAACCCATGCTTCAAAAAAAAGTGGCACAATTAGAGTCTAGTAATTCAGCTCCTTATTAAAGTACTTTCTAAAAATTTTGAAAATTATCACAGTTGCTAGAAACATTTTGCAGGTTTCATTACAATATAGGGACTATTTTATTTAACTTAAAATTTAATTTAAAAGAGGGAAGCGTGTGTTCTAAGTAACAGCAATACTGAAATCAGATTAAGCACTCATAGTTTAAGAACGGCCACCACAAATTTTTAGATCCTGTGACCTTTAATAGAAAAAGACAATTAAAAAGGCTGCAGTTGTCAAACCAGATTACTGATTTCAAGCAACCCCTCCCCCAATCATGTGACCATGCTTTGCACTGTATCAATTAAAATTTATTTAATCTTAGTCACTATCACACATGTAAAGATTAAACAGTAACCTGTAAGGGCCTGTGATGTATTGCTCACTAATAATATTGTTTCAGAAGAAGTTAAATATTCCAAACATTTTGCTAAGCAACATCCTAATCTGAGAGCAATGCAGAAATTATGATTCCTTTTCCTTTGAAATCACTTTGTGTTGCACAAGCATGCCTTTCCTAATCCCTTTTCCACTACTGAGAGTAAAGAAACAGATTCAGCAAAGAATCAGTTGCTCTTTCTGCAAGTGTTTCAACCGGCACCAGCTCCCACACTGCAATGCAGGTGCTTCTGGTGATCTCAAAAATCATGATCCATGGTCTGTAATCAGTGTATGTAACCACATAAAACAGTAAAACTGAAAGAATTTTCGACTGGTACTAAGAATTAACCGTATTGTGAAACTGACAGAGGTCAGTTAATCCAAGTTCAGATTTAAGGCAATACTACTGTCCACAAAGATATACAGATAAATTATACACTTTTAATTGTCCAACATCTCATTGATTTCCTCACTTAACAAGCCTCTTCCACACCACCACAGAATGCTTCATTAACTAAACTTTTAAGACACTATTAGATACCTGCTAATTAACAAAGATAGAATTACAAAACTAGTAGTGAGCAATGTTAAGTGCAAAAAACATCCCAGTGGGATGTGAAAACATATCTGTGTTTTTGGACAGTTGAGCTCAGGCTAACAAATCACAGCAGCCTCCCTTTCCTATGCTTCTGCACTGCCTCCCCAGCTCTGAAGTGAGCCACCACTTGGGTGGCTAGAGCTGCCTTCATGCAGGCAGCTGAATATTCCATTCCAGAACCAGGTTTTCTGGGAGTAGCAATAAAGATACATCCTCTAAGTATCAGTATTAACACTTAATTTGTTGACTTAATAAATGTATACAGTATCCTGGGAAGCAAAAATGTGTATTCAGTTAATAAACTAGCTCTTACAGACGCTTGTTCAAATCAATGCATACACAGTCAGCCAGTTTCAACTTACCTATTAACTGCCTTAAAGTAACACATTGCCTCAATCATACACAGCCAGACATCCTAGTTTCCAGAACTACACTGCCTGCTGCAAGAGAGCAGTGTGCTCTGGAAACCAAAGCTGCCAGTGCCACTGGAAATGCACAGGTTCTTTGTATTCCCTGAACATTTTTAGATACATTCTTTAATAAGCTTTAGTTCATAACAAGCTGATGAACGACTTCTTGCCCAGCCTCCCAGAAAAAAGGTGCTGAGCCCTGACTTCTCTATTACACAATTTATAGACAACTTTTTATCCATGAATCACATATAACCTGAAAAACCAGGCACACCATTCTAAAGGACCTGAGTATTTCCAAACCAAAGAAGTCTAAGCCTGAAAAAAATTTCACCATTTTGAAACTATGAAAATATATTTGTTGCTCTTGACATATCACAGAGACAAAGATTCAGTAGTCATTTCCACACATGCTTTCAGACAGCAGCACAAACAGGCAGGAACTGCTGATACTTTGCCAGAAGTGCCAAATAGATCAATACTATTAACAACTACTGCCAGTTTCTGCAATCTCTCACCTCCTGCCTTGCAAACTTTACTAGGCTCATTCTTTACCATCATTATTACTAAAGATAATTTTGTACTAAGCTAGCAGACAACAACTAATACAGAAATATGCAGATACAAAGAAAGATTTAATGTTCTGATTGAGTTCCATTAAAAATCAAACACCAATCCACTAAATTCAACTTAGAGAAAAAACAAATTTTTTTCAGAACTGTAATAAAAATCTCTAAACCTCACAAAACCGCTTTTTACCCAAATGCTTATACCAACTTCGATCTTGTACTAATCAATTATTAGTATTATTAGCAGTTCTACCTTGCAATTAAAACTATTCACTACTACAAATATTCAGGAAGATGTTGTCTTTGTTACAGAATTGTTGATCTTAAGACTATCGGGTTAATAAAGTATAATTAAATCCAGGCATTTAAGTGCAAGCTTGCAGGGCAGAAAATTACCTCTGGAACAAGATTATTTTGAATTCAGCTCCTTGCTTTAGTGGTTTTGGGAACTGGCAAAACAGGAAAATCCTGAAAAGGGTGTTTAAACACCTAACCTGGGTTTTGTTCACTTAAGACACGTTAATAATCCATTGCTAGTGGCAGTTCTTTTGTAAGAAGGGACATCAACAACTGACAAGATTCTTTTTGCTGAAGAGGCTTTTTAAAATATATGCTTACTGCAAAACAAATCAACTAAACACACACTGTAAGAACTGATGTAACAGGTAGATGGAGCAAATTAATCTGCAGCACAAGTAAGAGTCCCCCCTCCTACAAGTTACTTCAGAGAAGCTGCTAGAGTCAAGATACACAGACGCTTCTCATTTCATTGTGCATGTATGACTGGGATGTGGAATGTGCTCTCACTGTGTTCAGACCTGTCCCAGATTTCCCTCTGATTTGAAACAGGAGGGAAAAGAGCCTCCCTCTCCCGAGCACTGGCAGACATCCCCCGTGGGAGGAAGGGTGGGCTTTCACCATCAGGTTCAACGGCACGTTCCGAGTATCTTTAAAGACCGAGAAACACCCGGCCCTTGGCGAGACAAAAGCGGCTCACGCCAAGGCACCCGCAGCCCGGCTGTCCCGGAGGAGGCAGGGAAGAGGGAGCTCGGGATCCCGCACACCGAAGGGCGGGCACGGCCCGAGGGAGCGGATCCCCAGGGAAGGCTGCCTTAAACCGTATGGCCGGGGGAAATGTGTTTAAATTTCTGTGTGCGGGAACTGGAAAGCGGATTAAATCCCACCTGTGCCCGGAGGCAGGCAGACACACACTCAGGGAAAGGGCAAACAGGGAAAGCCGAACCCAACACGGCAGCTGGCGAGGCCAAGGCGGTTCAGGTGTCGCTGTGAAGGAAGAGGCTGACGGAGGAGACTGTAGAGTTCAAGTTCCCCCCCATCCCCCAGTTACGAGGAGAGCGGGCGGAACCGCCCGGATCAGGGCTGGCTCCTCGGGCGTCAGGAGGAGCGAGAAGCGACGGCTCGGGCTCCCCGAGCTGAGGACAGCGGGCGACCCTGCCCCGCCGCTGAGGGGCGGGCGGAGCGTGAGCCCCGCGGGCCGGGGGAGCGGCGCCCCGGCCCTTCCCCCGCTCCTTTTCTTTCCCCTCTCCAGTCGGGCGAGCCCCATTTCCTCCGAGCGGCAGCCGAGGGCGCTGCTCGGGGCCGGGCGGGAGAGGGAGCGGCAGGAGCCAGCGCCGGTAGCGCCTTGTTCTCTGCAGCCAGGCCAGAGAGGGCTGCGCGCCCCGCGCCCCCCGCCCGGGCTCACCTCCTCGATGGCCGCCACCGTGTTCCTGCACTGGGCCATCCGGGTGGTGAAGTTGGAGGCGGTGGGTGACTTGTAATCCTCATTGGTCTCGGACACGAATTCCGACACGGAGATCTGGTCCGGCATGGCGGGGCGGGGATGAGCGAGGGGAGGGAGCGGGAAAGCAGGCGGCTCCAGGGACAGGGAGGGGAGGGCACAGGGGGGGGGCTCCCCCTCACATCGCTCGGCAACCGGCGGCGGCGGCGGCAGCGCCCTCCTCGCAGCCCCGCCGTCTGGAGCGGTGTTGTTCCTCCGCCGCCACACAAGGAAATTCCCCGCACCCACACTCCTCCTCCTGCTCCTCCCGCGCGGTCACGCAGCACCGGGGGCCGGGCACACGCCCAGCCGCGGGAGCTGCCTCCACACCCCGCCCTCTCGTTCGCTTTCTCCCTCTCGCTTTCCTCCTCCTCCCTCGCTCCCTCACACGCTCGCGGGGCGGGGGCGCGGCCGAGCGACCCCCCTGCAGCCCCCGGAGCGGACCTGCAGCCGCGCACTCGCCACCGGCGCCCGCCCTGAGAAGATGGCGGCCCCCTCCCTCAGTCCTTCCCTCAGTCTGTCCTCCCCGAGCCCCGAGGGGAGAGGAGGTGGCAGGCGCCGGCTGGGTAATCCCAGCGACAAGCAGGACGAATCCAGCCGTGTGGTTCGGATAGTGTTTAACAACAAAAACCCAAGGGCAGGGGAAGGTGAGGCGCAGTGCCTGCCTGCTGCGAGGGGGAGCAGGTTGAAGACCACAGGACCGGTCTCTGCACTGTCCCCTCCGGGTCTGCCCGCAGGTGCAAGCGCAGTTCCCTCACAGCTCGTAATTTATGTTTCAACAGTTGAATCTGTTCCATGAGTTCGTTGTCTAGTTTCGAGGGAGCTAAAGAGAAATGCTGTCGTTCTCAAGAGGTCCGTGCAAAAATGCTTTTAGGCTAAGTAACGTTTAAATCTAGATTCTTAGACAGCTTTTGCTGTACTCAAGGAATAAAAGCTATCATAGGAGGTGCTTTGTTCTTCAGTATAAAGCAACAAGGATTACTCAAGTCAAAAAGGGTGAAACTCAGCCGGAGCTGTGGCTTTTGTGACTGACGCAGCAGAAGAGACATAGGCAAGATGTCACTGAACGAGCATGGTGCTGCTTACATTGGGAATACGGGAATATGATCCATGGCAGTGGTTTCTTTTGGCCTCAAAGCCCTTAGGACTTCGGGCTGATTCCTGCAGAAAGCTTCAGAAGTCTGTATTTTGGCCCAGAAACTCTCCTGTGGCTCTTTCACTCCCCTCCGGTGATACAGTTACTAGCTTTCTATAAGTGATTCTTTATTACTCAGTTTTAAAACTCTTCAGGGAATTCAGATAAGTAGGCAGGTACTCTTTTGCTGCCATTTGTAAAGTGTCCAAATAAATAACTGTAGGCCTGTCCAGATGTTACTGCCCTTTGCAATCCTTGCTAGATCCTTTAGCATAAATAATAAAGCTTGTCAACCATATTTATTTTATTGGTTGTAGTAAATCAAATGAATGAACAGGCACCATCTGCATGTTCTTTTTTTAACTCTTAATAATAACTCTTTAACTCTTCCCATCCTAATAATTCCTTATTTTATCCAATGAAAGTTACCACTGTTATTTTGCTTTTAACTTCTTTGCCACTCTCCTTGTTAATACTTAGGCCTGATCTGTTACTATGGCATGTAAAGGTATACATTGTTCTGCTGCTAATGCATTAAATGTCTTGTCTATATTCGTACATCACATAATAAGTATAGTTAAGTACATTCATTCTTGCTAAAAGTGTGTGATCTTCTGTCTTCATTTTTGCATCAGCTGATGGTGGTACCTTTAAAGCAACACTTGTCACACTACTACCCAAACTTCGTAAACACTAGCATTCTTAAATTGCCTACCATATCTATCCAGTGTGGCATATTTATTTTGGTATTTTGAAGGGGATGAAAAACTTGGAGTCTGAAAGGCAAACTCTACTGAACTTTGACTTTCTGCAGCAGCTCTTCTGTCAGATATAGTGCAAATCTGCAATATATAACGAATCTGCAAATCATGCAGCCTCTAGTGGTTGCATCCACAGTTTTGATATTGGAGTATGTACAACTGAGATTGCACCATGGTTCAACTCCAACTGAGTACAAAGCAACAAAGCACCACACAGACACTCACCACTGCTGCTCTGCCCAGTGGGGAGAAGAATCAAAACATAAAGAACAAAACTTGTGGGTTGAGCTATGAGCAGTTTAAAGTGGAAACACAAAAAAAAATATAATAATGATTACAATAGTAATTTTATTGAGAAAGAGAGAAAGAAAGGATTAAAGATATACAAGCAAAACACAAGACAGTGCTCACTAGCTGTTTACCAATGCTTGTCCCATCACTGAGCAGTGGTTGATATCCCCAGCCAACCCCAGTTTATATGCTGAACATAACATTCACTGGTCCAGAATATCCCTCTGACCTGGTCAGATCATCTGTCCCAGGTATGCGCCCTCATGGCTTCTTGTGCACCTACTTGCAGGCAGAACATGGGAAAATTGAGAGTCCTTCATTTAGAGTAAGCACTACTTAGTGCTAAATTGGTGTTATAATAATAAATTCCAAAAACAGGATTGCGCCAGCTGTGAACGAGATTACCCCAGCTGACAACAGGACAGACAGTACCATCACACAATGGGCTTTTGAATTCTACAGATTTTATTTTGTACAGCAGGTTAGGTTAGATGATCACAGTGGTATCTGATCTTCTATCTTTAACTTAAATAGATTCAAAAATTTACCATCCCAATGAAACTGCAAGGCCTTTCTGCTTGACAGACTGAATTTGCCTCAGCTCATCTCTTTATGAAGCTAAAGACTTGTGCTTGGGTAAACTTTCTAGAAGTTGTTTAGGCTTGATATCAAGACTCAACAGTTCAGAGAATTCCCTGCTTCTGTTGTATTTTAGGACATCAGTTAATTGCATCTACAGCCATTATTATTCCAATTTTTCAGTAGTTAAGGATATTTTGTACTTAGGCTTTTCTCTTTGTAAGCTTTCTTGTACACAGGCATGAAATAATTTCCCAGCTTATTTCTTGATAAACTAAACTGAAAACTCCCCTTTTCTAAAGAGGGCAGAGTTAATTTGAACTGCTTTGCATTGGCCACAAACCCAGACTAAGTATCCAGGTGGTGACTGTGAGTCAGCTGACACAGGGCAGCTCATTACTCTGCAGTAACACTTTTATTAGTGTGTGCAAGTCTTGTGTCTCTCACTGAAAGGCTGTTTCTTCAGCCCTTCCATCACTTTTATAGTTCTAACACCTCAATAAATTATTCTCCTAGTTCTCTACTCCTTCATTGTTATATTCAGGGGTATATATTTTTAGACTTTTTGGTCCCAATACAACACTCATGCTCATCTACCCCTACACTCTGGCCTTTAGGTATTTATGAGTGATACTTACTTTCAACACCCCATTCTCTGAGCCTGTGAATAAGTATTGAAGTGGAATGGCTTGATAATGAGACAGCTGTGAACAAAGCTTGTTTGTGCAGAATGGGGTACTACTATTTTGTCTCTAGGTTTTTCCTGCTTGCTTCCTCACCATGGCTCTTCCTGTTCTGGTTTTGGACCCTTCCTTTTTTTTTAATTTCCTGGATACAGACAGACTACAGCTCCATTAATCAGAATACTTAATTTGTATAAACATTTCTTCCAACACTGACTTCACAACAGCATTAATGGTTACATCAGTCAGTGTTGTTAAAAACATGTCAGATCTTGAAAATATTAAGACAGATTTAAAAATAACTGATTCTCTTATATTTTTGTTTATTTGTATGGTTGGTTTTGAGCCTTTAGAAATCTTATCTGTATGTCAAAATCTTTTTTTGCATCACTGCTAGTAAGTGAGAACTCAAACTAAGGACCAGGTGCTATAGAAACAAAACAATAAGGCAGCCTCTGGAGATCCTGATGTCTAAAATTAGCTAGGGAAAGGCAATTGAGTGAATATAAGGAAATACTGGATCATTATTGGTCTGTATTACAGTCTATGATCTTCACACACTGTTGCCCAAATATTTCTTAAGTAGGATTCCCAAGAAGGATTATGTGATTAAGGGGGAATTATTTCAAGAATAAGGGTCAGCATGAGAAAAAGTGCAAAAGGCTTTGTGTCCTTGAAATTTAACATGTCAGAGTTGGAGGTAAACGTCATGGATCAGAGGCAAAATTAATGTCTCTTTAATGGGAGGCTATGCTAAAGGACTTGTGAGATTAGCAGGGAAAGAACATGATGATCTGGTTAGAATATGATGACCCTTCAAGCAGCTGCCTAGGATAGGACCCAAAACGTGTAAGGTTGTTTTTTTAACCCACAGCAGTCGTGTCATTATTGCCTCGCACTGACCAGCTCCATGACATATTGTTTCTATTTGCTCTATCTTTATTTTATATCAATGGCTTTTCACAGAATTTCTTTCTTTGGTAGCTTTAGATAGTTTGAGGAAATATTTTTTCTTGACATTCTTTGTGTGTACTCAGTACCTACAATGATTCTGAGGTGTATTTGTCAATTCTCTTAAGGGTGTTTTGAGGAAACACAACAAGAAAATCTCATAGAAAATCTCATTAACGTCATCTCTTATCTTTGAACTTTAAAAATAATAAGCATGCAAATAAATGTTGTCTGGCAGCTGCTAATTACTGGATGACAATTTTCAGGTAGGTGGATGTTAAACTCAGGAAATTTCTATAGTACATATAATTCGTAGCAGATAAGTAGAACACTTTGTGGTGAGCCTTATTAGTGGTTCTGTCATTTTATCCCAATTCTTATATTCATTCCATGTAGTATCAATCCCTGGTGTAGATTGTTCAGAGAAACACTTTCAGAAGAGCTTCCACTTTTGAAAATTTGTTACCACAGTTTTGGAGAAAAGCTTCTCATGATTTCTAAATATACTAATCCCCAAAAGAACAGATATCTGGTTATTTTTAAATCTCTCCTGTGATTTTGGAGGTTTAACTCATGTTTTAATGACATCAATTACAACATGTAGCAGCTTTATAATAGCAAGTGTGTCTGCTCTTTTAGAATTAATTGGAAAATAATTCCTATTTGAACATTTATTTGTTCTCATAGATATTTCCAGAGATTTATTTATACAAATAAGTGCAAATTCTGAAAATCTAAAAAGTTAGTTCAGAAAAGTATATTTTTTCAGGTCCTTTTGCATTTGGAGGTTCCTTCTTAAAAATCTGTTTCAAGCACCTGTGATTGTATGCTTTTCCCACTCTTACTAAATCATGTACCTTTGCATTGCTCTCAGATTTTTGTGGAGAATTTTAAAAGATTTATTTTGACTACTATTAATAGTAACAACACCACCTGTAACTGAAATAGTAGTGTGTAGACAAAGGCAAGAAGGAAAACATGGAGAAGAGCATTGGCATTTTTTCCATTTCCCTCAAAACTCCCCAAAGATATTATTTAAACCAGCAATGGGAAAGCTTGCTACTCCAAGGATGAAACTGGACACGACTGAGTCTGTAACATCTTTTAGTGTAATCAGAATTTTGCTTACTGAGATTTGGTGGAGCTACACTATATGTTTTAATTTAAATTCAATATTAACATCTTAGGGTCACAGTATTTGCAAGGTATGCCCTGGATGAACATGTGCATTGTGGTGTGTTGTCTTTCGGGATGCCCTCGAGTGCCACCCCTCTCACGGAGCCTTGGGCTGCGCTGTATTCTGCGGATCAAACCTCAGACCCCTGGGCCATCTCAGGAACACATGCCAGATGGGAAGCCCTCAGGGATACCAACTGCTGAAGTCACCTTGCTACAGTCCCAGAGAGATTCTTCTAACATTCATCTGCAAAGCTTGTGTTTCCCCTGGCTGGGCTGCTCCCTCACCCTGTGTCACCATCTCTAACCACCACATCCATTCAGTCTCTGCACCGGGCCATAAAGCAGTCTGCTGACACAAAGGGAGGAGAGTAACATCTGCAGAGGGAAACTCAGCCTTTCTAGTACCCAGGCAGTTGTAAATACCTCTGCAGTTGCAATGTTTGAGAGAACAAGCACATCCTGAAGGGTCACTTCTCAGGCCTCAGGTCATGCTGAACCACATCCTTCCTGTCAGCAGCTCAGCTGTGTCTAAAGACTATACAATGGAGGTACCCTTACACAGACATGGCTTTTTGATCTTATTCTGATCCTATGGCTCCAGATCACCAATGAAAATAGGCAAGGTCAGCAGTCTGTGGGCCCCCTTTTGCACTCACCAGACCATAATCAATACATTGCTCTGTTGTGTTGGATCCCTGACATATAGCTTGAAATAAAGTGATTTCTCTTTCGAGAAATTAAAGAATTACAATTCAGTACCAGATCAGCAAACTTTCTGGTGACAGCACATACATGGAAGACAACTGAATGGTGTTTAGGAATGAAGAGACATTAGTTCCCCATGGCACAATATGAAAAGATGAGGAATGTTCTCAGATTCAAGAATTTTTAGACAGAAAAAAAAATCCTGTATTTTTGTTAAACACAAAGCACCTTTATTCCTCTCATAAATTTGCTGCAAAGGACAGATTCCTGAAACTAAGTTCAGGAGAAAGCAGTGCTCTGTTGCCCCACTGGAATTTAGAAAATTGAAATTGGTCTGTCTTCAAAAAGCTACTTAGAATACTACAAAACTCTAAGAAATTAAATTCAGTAGACAAAGACTGTCCAAAAAAGAGAACTGAGACTGAAGTTCACCTGGCTTTGACATGGAAAACAAGCATAGAAATTCAAAGTTTCCCTGTTGTTATAAAGCATGACTCAAAACAAAGTAGAATTTAAACAAAAGAGTATAATTCTATCTTGTTTCCCAGAGTCAGGTTTGCAATCAAGAATGTAGCATATGAGATCAAACACTTCATGAATGTCAGCTAAATAAAATATGATGACCTTTAAAGTGGAGAATACACTTAGAAACAAAAATAAGTCTACTAGCCTGGCATTTTCTATCCTTGTATGGTAAAGTCCCCACTTATTCAAACATATGCAAGACCAGCTGCCTTGAATGGGAATATTCTTGCAGTGATGAACTTTAAGCAACATGCTATAGTAGAAGGTGTCCCTGCCATTGTCAGGGGCATTGGAATTGGATAATCTTTAAGGTCTTCTCCAGCCCAAACCTATTCTATGACTATATGAACTAGCTGCCTTGGATGCCTTTCAGGGGCTATCCTTTACTACATTTTTTCTTGCCTGCATCTGATTATCTGGAATCCATAGAAAATGTTAGGAAATTAGTTTACTTGGTGGGAAAACTTCTTGGTGATAGGGGACATGTCAGGTCCTAGGCAGTACAAAAAGGAACTCTCTACAGAGTAGTGGTTCTGCTCTTGAATTTTGCCTGAACAAAATGATAGTCCAGAGGTGTTCTTAGCTACTGACACTTGTACTTCGCTATTTGGCATTACAAGCTTACAATAGGCCTTCATCCTCCTGGGGGAACTGCTCACAGCTGCTCTGAGTGGTAGGGAAATACCCTACAGTGTCCGTACAGCTTGGGCCAACCCCTGCCTAAGGAGGCTCAGGCAGAAGGATTCAGTGGAGGAGTTATAGCAAGAAGACATAGTTTGAATAGCATGGCACTGTGACTATATGGATAGACTAGGATAGAGTGTTTCAGCTGGAAGAGACCAAGGGTGACCATCTCTCTGCCTGCCTGTCCGCCAGGGCTGACCGACATTAAGTGTTGTTAAGGGTGCTATCCAAATGCCTCTTAAACACTGACAGGCTCAGGGCACTTATTGTCTCTCAAGGAAGCCTGTTCTGGTGTTCGACCACCCTCAGAGTAAAGAAATGCTTCACAATGTCTTGTTTGAACCTCCCCTGGTGCAGCTTGGAACCATTCCTGTATGGCCTGTCACTGCATCCTCGGGAGAAGAGCTCATCACCTCCCTCTCTCCCCAAGTCCATTCCTCAGGAAGCGTTAAGGAGCAATGAATTCACCCCTCAGCTGCCTTTGCTCCAAACTAGACAAAGCCAGTGTCCCCAGCCACTCCATGTAGGACCTGCCTTCTAGCACTTCCGCCAGCCTTGGTGTCTCACTTTGCTAATTTTACCTGCTTCAGTCACAATGATTCTGCACTTTGTAGGTTTGAATTTAGCATTTTGTGTGTTTTAAGCACATAATTTTATTTCCTGTGCTGTCATCTAAAAATAACTGTGCAGTCTACTCTCATCACACTTACCATAGTACCACAGTCTTAACTGCTTGCATTTTACCTGTGTATGCACAACCTGAGTCATTACCCTCCAAGATTAGTAGCTATCCATTTTAAAATGCAGTCCTGAGTATGGAATTGTGGCCAGGCACTCTCAGAACTCCAGGGGCAATCTAGCAGCATTCCTGCAGTTGCAAGACAATGGATGTAGGGACTATCCTTGGATAATATTGGTTCAGTGTTTAGCTAGACATAATATGACAATGGAGTTTCCTAGAGTACAATTATAATGTTTTGAAGTACATTATAAAAGTATGTGGAAAATGGTGAACAGGTGAAAAAGCAAAGCACGTTGATTTAAATAATCTCTGAGGCTGTTTCAAGAACAGCACAGGCGCTTAGGCAGCAGAAAGATGTGTATGTCAGAAATGAATAGATTAGCTAGCAGCTAAAGGCTTGTAGACTTCAGAGAGAAAATGGAATGAACTAAACATAAATCAATACAGCAAGATGTGTATTCATTTTCCAGTCTGCCCTATTACTTATTAAATGCAGTTTAAGGAAACGAAATTATTTCATTAAACAGGGAAAATTGGGATAACTAGCTAACCAACTTTAACTCTTTGAAGACAACTTATTATGATGGTAATAACAAATCCACCACAGGCAAAACATTCTAGCTTTGAACTTGATCAGTGCAATCATTATTTTGTCACTAAAGAGAACACCAAAAAAATCAAATGTTTATTTATGAGGCATTTATTGTGGACAGAGAATTAAATCATAAGCATGCATTGTATATAAAGCATTTGTGATAAATGGAAATAACACAAAAAACTCTGAAAAAATACAGATTTGTCTGAAGCACTGCATTATACACACTGTTAATGTTTGCTAAGTAACAGACAATCTGAATGAGGCTCACAAGGTCTTCAATATGTACAAAAACCCAGAGTGTTGTAACAAAGACCCTTTCATTGGTGTTATCAGCAGCTGATCCCTACTGAGCTTTGTGGGATTAGTGGCAGACAGTGACGAACTTCAGTAGAAATGTACAGACTTTTGGATGCCACAAAGCTTAGTCCTTTTACATCAGCTTAATTTGTGTTTGAACTGAGTTACACTCACTCTCTTAAGGTATCTGACAGTCTTTCTTTTGGTGTCACCATCTAATGTATAAAAGATAGTGAAAAGTAGTAATGAGCACACAGTTCTCAGTAGCTAAATGAATGTGTCATCAGTACCCAAAGGAAAAAGAGAAAACAATCCATTGTTAAAGTCCAGATGGGATGAAAAATGTACATAATCGTGATTAAAATAACAACAAAAAATATTACTCAAAAAAATATTACCTCAAAAATTCATTTAAATAGTCCATCCAGAAAATACTAGCACTTAGAACCCAAGGAAATGTAATTAATACCCTGTGCTGCAAGTAATTAACTTTTCATGCCTCAGCACAAAAGGCTTTGAGCATATTATCAATGAAGTGAAGCAAATCATATGCCAGCGTGTTGCTTGGTGTGTAGGAGATGATTAAAAATAATTTTTTTAATCCTTCATTCATGCTAACATAAACATTTACAATATTGTTTGAAGGAAACAAAAAAATAAGCAGCAATAACTAACTTGCCATTAAGAATTCAAATGCAGTAGTGCTTGGATGCAGCGCAGTTGCTTACTGTGATGCATGTAAGGAGCCTTAAGGCAGCCCCTTAATTCCTCTGCATTTGCATCCCGAGTAGCAGCTCATGAAGGAAATCTGTCTGCACAGAACTAGACTGTCCATATGGGTCAAAGTAAGCTGAGATGAGGATTTGCTTCACAATTGCTGCGTGCATGAATGGCGAGTGAAGGAAAATGTCTTCACCAGGCTGAGAGCTGATGCAATGCACTCCCTCCTGTGGTTTCTGAGCACCTCTGAAGTGGAGCTACTCTGGTGTAAACTGCAAGCAACCTAATTTGATATTTATGGTTTTGCAACCTAATTTTGTCCTGTAGGAGAATAATAGATCTGCAAAAACTTATAAAGAATTCCAGTATATGCTTCAAAGCACATATGCTATTTTGAAGGCAGCTGAGACTTTTTCTGATGCATTTTAAGTGTTAGAAAACTTGTTGACTAAGTACTACATTGCTTCATCTCTAACCAGGGAAAAGAATTAGTGCAGTAATTGCAAAGCAATTTATGAGAGTCAGTCAAGAGGTTTAATATAGCATTCCAAGGAAATCATATGATTTCCATTCACATATTTTCATTATCTTTACACTTACAGACAACACAGCACTCTGTTTTCAAAGCTATTGTCTTGTGATAATGCTTATAAGAGAACCATTACAGTGCACAGTTGGTTTTGGCCAAAGGTAGAGATTTGGTTCATGATACTTACCTTTCCGGAAAAAAAAAAATAAGAGAAAAAAGAAGAAAAAAGAAAATTGAGGAAGTTCTCTAATGCAGGATGTCTGATTATTTGCCCAGATTGATCTGTGATCCTTATGGCTTGAGTTGCTCTGTTTTTAATTTTTCCACATATACAACTGCAAAATCAGAACAGTGTAGATACACTCTACCAATGAAAATTCTTCATTTCCTGCACTTAAACAAAATATAGTCTAGATGCTGGCAGCTCCTTTTTAAAAGTTAAAATGTAGGAAACGTATAAACATAGCTGCAAACAGTTTTTCAGCTTCTATAAATGTACTAAAAGAAAAAAGGAAAAAAAGAGGAAAATAAAACTAAAAATTGGAAAATAAAAATACGTAGCCCATGTTTGCAAGCCAGTTATACAGGAAAATTTATGGAAACCTAGAAAGTGGAGTTAATTTTCACATACATTTGTAATGAAATATAAAGTGATTGTATGTTAAATATGTATCATACTGATGGAGTCTTTATAAATGTGTAAGAGAGAGATTTATTATTTATATTGCTCCAGGAGTGTACTTGGTTCTTTTCAGTAAAAAGCAGGAGGCTGTGTCTCCTTCCTCAAAGAATATAAAATGTGTCTTAAGCAAATATATTGGATTGTGTACCTTTAAATTTGAAACAAGCTATGGGGATGAGATGGTGTGCAAAATGAAATGTTGCCATAATTGTTAAGGTTTGTGACATACTGTGTGTGGCTCAAGCTGTTACATTTATTCCTATATGCATTCAATTAAAGAACCCATCTTCAATGATGTAGTCTAGCACACTCCTGGGAACTAATCCAATGTCTTTAGCTATCTGTTTTACATGAAACCAATTATTGTAATATCTCTAATGTCTAAGTGGTATTGTCCTGAGTGCTATTTACAGCATGGGCCAAAGTATTTATTTCAATGAGATTATTTATCTACTCTGTAAATTTATTATGCTCTCAAGAATATCCATGGAGTCACATTAGCATTTTTGTATTCCACAGCCAAATGTTCAAGCAAAATGTAATATGAGATAAATAATCAGCTGACTAAATTTAGTGCTTTCCACTTCTGTTTATATAAAATGACCTCTGGCTGGTGCTTGACCTCTCTGTATCCTCATTTGGAGTTCTCTGCAACAGCCTATATCCATTATGTGTTTTAATGCTCTGTTTTTCTCTCATGCTGTGTGATGCTAGCTCAGCTCTGCTATAGACTGCAAGCACTGCCTGGAAAACTCTGGAAAAGGTAATTAAAGCAGTGTTATAGGAGTTTGCAGGAGAAAAGTTCTGTCTTTAGCTACCACAAATTATCATTGTTTTACAGCAATAATAAAATGTACCCACAGGCACTGAGGTCTCAGTGGGGCCACTGTTTGACCACATGTCTGAGCTAGTGCATTTCTGCTTTGTGCAATTCTGCCTTTCCAGAAGTACAAGGGGGATAATTATCTAGTCCAAAAGAGTGTTTAGGCTTTGTGCATTAACATAATGCCTGTTTGTTGCAAAACAGTGTGGTGTTTTCATACACGATTGTTAGCAGGTTCTGACTATTTGCATGACAAGTGCTGGGGTTTGTGGAAAACTGCAAACAACTGTGAGGCAGTTACACATCATTATGACTTCTGTTGCCATTGTCATAGTTTGTTACTTGTAGCTGACTTTGACTTGCTGGCATTGTATAACATGTGCTGTATGAGTTCTTCAGTGACTTCGTATAGTCCTGCATTGACCTCATTTTATAACAAAGTTTTCATTTATGCCAAGATTTTATAAAACTTAGTAACAGAATAAAGGGAAAAATTAGATTTGGTGATGCTTTGGACTCCCTTTATCAAAGGAAAATAGCTAAAATATAATGGAGTGACAAAACCCAGTACTTGCATCTGAAGCACAGGAAAGGGAGGTATGCAATGATTCAGTGGCAAGGTGCAGTGGGGTGACCTGCTTTTCATTTGAGTGAATTTACTGTATGTCTCATGAGGAACTTGCCAACAAAGCTTTAAACAAAGATGATGTTTTAGGGTCTGTCTTGTTAAGGAGGTCCCAGGATGATTTAAAACTTTTCAGATGAGATAAGTACATATGCAAAGTGTGTAGTTTCAAAGGAAGAACATGAACTCGCTGGTATGACTGGGGAGGCAGCAGTAAAACTGCAGTGACAGAGGGATGCCTGCATGAGTAGCATGGTAAAGGTACCAGAGCAAGACTAAATATCTCTCTGGAAGCTCATCTTCTAAGCTGCTCTTGTCACAGCTAGCCAAGACATTGCATGCCACAGTCATTCTAGGATAAAATCTGTCAATGCACTTTTATTTTCAGCCTGAGAAGAGAAGAATTCTGCTCAGTAGATACTAAAAAAATTCTTCTGTCTTTTGAATGGGAAGGACATATTAATTTTTTCCATCTCAAAAATCCTGAGATGTCTCTCCTTTCTGAGGAGTTTTCTGATGGAAAAGCATGCAGTTATTCTTTCTTCCACTAGCACTGGTTATCTACTGAATCTGCAAACTAGAAATGAGCCTGAAGCTGAATCAGGCTTATGGACTCAGAATCAATGGGAAATACACTTCTGTTGGCTCCTTCTGTCGTATGCTTATCAAAACTGCTAACACATCAAGTGTATTTTGATATGCAGCATGTAATAGAAACAATAAAGCCTTTGACTTTCACTTCATGCAGGACTGTGTAGAAACATAGCCAAACTGTAGATGAGTTTGCTTTCATTTTCCTGGTTTCTGTGAGGAAAATTCTTAAGTGTTAGCCTGCACTAACAACTTATTAAATTAAACTTCCTCAGGCTTGGTGATGATGATTTTCAGCTGAAACTATAGGAAACATGCATTTCTAACAAACATTATACTATGGCAGTTTTTAACAGAAAGGAAATGATTATTTATTGAATATTGCTGGAGGGGCTAAAATAGCATAAATAAACAGAAGGGAAGACAAAGGCCAAGGGAAGTACAACCTACAAAGCTAATTTAGGCATATTTGAAACCTCTGCAAAATTCACATGAAAAATAGGATTGCTTTATGATACTCTTCTCCACTTGGCCCAAATTCCGTTATTGCAGTAAAAAATCAGGATTTATCAGGACATTCATCAAGAATGAGTATACTGTTATGTATAGAATTCCTCATTTAAAATTAAGAAGTTACGAAACACTTCCATGGAAAAAAAGCAGCTGAAGCACCAGCTGCCTTCCTCCAAAAGAAAGCATATATATATACAGAGGAATTTGTTGGGTATTCTTTTCTTAGTTTTGGTTTGTCTTTACAAAAGGAGGCAGAAATATCACTTAGATAAAGAAACAAATAAATGTGGGATAGGACACACCCACAGAAGTCTGGTACTGGTGATCCGAGAAAAAGCTGAGAAGGAAGAAGAGATTTTTAATCAGGTTTTGAATGAGAAAGTTTTGAGAATGGGAGCTATAAAATTATACACTATTAATTTGATTTTGTGTTTAGGAAAAAGAATCTGGAAATAAAGGGAAGAATACAGCAATTGCCCTCAAATCAGCTCCCCCTTCTCTCTAGCACATCTCCCCTAGAGCCCAGTAAACTGGTCAATCTTTTGAGTCACAAGGCAATAAGAGTGTGTGTCTGGAAGCAGTGGATAGGAAATATTAATAGGATCCAGAATTAACGTGCAGTGTACCAGGATATCTGTTTTTCCAGGATTCATTTTACCAGCAGAAAATCTGGAATCAGATTATCACAACTTGTACTCTACATTGTAATTCAGCACTGGAGTGTCAGCAATAGGAAAGCACAAAATGACATTTCAGCCTGTCCTTTGGGATGCAACAGCACTGCTTCCAGGCTTCCTCTCCTTGTAGCACTGCACAAGCACACCCAGACAGCTGAAATGACACAAACAATGAGATTCAGGTACACAAATGCATCAGTAAAAGGACAAGCTAGCTGCTAAAGGACAGTAAAAAGTGGAAAAGCTCAGCAAAATTACTATTTTTATAGAGGAATTTAACTGAGGAGTAAAAATTGTTGAAAGAGTTCCTGTTCTGATCCCCTGTTTCACTGTTATCATTACTTTCAAATCAGATCCTGCAGGTAGACAAAATAATTACTATAACCATTCTGATGCTATCTTAAAAGACAGGAGGTGATTCCAGAAGCATTTTCCTTGTGTGTACTTGTTAGTGCAACACACTGAAGGACTCAAGGAGAACTGGATAAAGAACTTCACATCATTTAGCAGCCCTAAATCCACAGAATAGTACTCAAATAGGTGGCAACATTTTTATATTCAATAGTACAATTTATTAAAGACTTCTGATTTGGTAAATATTTTTTGAGTTAAATTAATTCAAGAAAATTATAATAAAGGTAATTAAAAGAGGAATTGAATAATTACTTAAAGACTGAAGAGGAATGGTGCTGGGAGTATGGACTGCAGAGTTATCTGAGCCTTTGATTTCTGAGAAAGAAATCCTTTCAGTGTGCTAAGAGGGGAATCTGGTTACAGCAATATTCTTAACCAAATTCCTGTAATTCTTTCATATCTAATGAAGCTCTTCATTGATTTGTATGCTCTAGGATGCAAATGGAATTATGTGTATTAATTATAAAATCATAAAAATTTAGTCAGAGATGGCACAGGTCATCAATTCATCCCAAGATTGTACCACTAGCTTCCTCACAGGCCTTTTCTTACCAGATCCTAAAAACTTTGTAATTGCTGCAAACATGCAAACAGTGTAATTCCACTACTCTGCTCCTCTCCACTAAAAAAGTTCTGAAGACTATTATGAATCCACCCTTTTGTTTTTCCTCCGCAGGATAAATATGCCTTACTCTTCAATTCCTTCCTTGTATTTCCACACCTCCAATTGCTTTTATTGTTCCCTCATGGTTTCTGTCCAGGTAATCATATCTTCTGTGCTTTTGTTGGAGAGAGAGCAGGTGATGGAGTGGTAGTGCCAGTGGCCAAGGGATCTCTGCGCTTTGTGCCAGTGCTCTCCTGCATCTTCCTCCACCATCACACCATGGCATTTGTGCCCTATTGTTGTTATATTTCCCCAGGACAATAAGATTCCTTCTAGCACTGAAAAATCCTTCTGACTGAGGAACAGTGGACTGTAAGAGTCACTCGATGGGATGGACACAGGACACATGATGGCATTCCAACCTTTCCAGTTCTCCACAGTCCCTCTGTCTTTCAGAACTGCCATTGTCTTTGTGTAGCTCAGCCTTTGTTACATTTTAACAAATTCTGTTACACTTTAACAGCTCTGGGTTGTCTGCACTTTTGCCAAGCAGAAAAATTGCAAGAGTAATTTGGAGGATTATTAACACGGTGTTGGGAACAATCAATGAACCTGCAGCCTGGTGGATGTAGGCCTTGCCAGCCCTATGCCAGGTCTGGCAGAGGCTGGGGGTCCAGGTGGGTGCAGGAATAACACCTCAAAAAAAGACTAGGAGCAAGATTTGCAGAACACAAGTGCTTATTGCTTTCAGTCCAGCACAGGCATAATTTCACAGCACAGCAAGCAGTGGTCAGGGACTGTGCAAAGCGCAGTGGGTCAGGGCATTCTCCACAGTTTGCCCCTCCCATTTGTCCCGGGTGACTGAACAAGCTGTGGCAGGCACAGGTGGTGACCGGGGCTCCGTTTGGGCTTCTTGCTCTCTGTCTGGAGCCATCTGCTGCTCTTTGCTCCCGCAAATGCAAAGGATCCTGCATGCAGGAGACAGCAGAGACGCAGAATCCTTTTGAAGTGAGTCTGAAATTTTTCTTCCCTTTAAGTTTTATTCCTCTGGCCTTGAGGTGATTGAGCACATTTTCTAAAGTCACCTATGGATGCTCCTCCCACAGCTATGAGAAACCTTTTTTCTCATCGGATGATTTCAGCTGGGGAGTCTATTCACATAGCTACAGTGACTTTCTAAGGTATTAGCTGAGGCCTCACTCTGTTTACAGTGCTATGGCACCTGGTGCTGATCACATCCAAGCTGCCGAGTTCCTGCTGCCCCACTCAGCCCCAGACAAGTTCCCGTCCCTCACGTTGCACAAGCTCATAGAATTATGTGGTGAGCTGACTCTGAGAGCTGCTCTGACAAAAAAATAATCACTTTCTTTGCAGAGCCAGCTGTCAGGCCTCTGAACTGTCTCAGCATGTGGCTGAATTAGAAGCAGTGGTAGCAAAAATAAAAGGATGTAAATGTAGCTGGGAAGTCCTGCAGATGGCAGAACTACAGATTTAGTACCACTGATGGCCATGCAATTGCACGGTCCCTTTGTGATGTGTGTGATGAGCTTTGAATGGGTCCATTCCTCTCCACACAGCTCTCTGACCACTGCCAGGTAGATACCCAGTCTACTGCTGCTGCTTAAGCTAGAGGAGAAAATGGCATGTTGCTCATGTGGTAATAGGTTGCAAATTCTTATGATAAACACGTTATCTGCTGCTAAGTGAGGTGATAAAGGTGGGTGGTTGAGCAATGCACAGATCTCACATGACTGTGGAAATGTAGCCTAAATATTAAGGTTTCCATCACTTGCTCAGAATTCTTTCTAATGCCTTCTTCTGAATTTTTTTTCTTATGAGTCCCAGCTATTTTGAATTCTGATCCTGTCAGCCAATATCCTTTCAGTCTTCTGCAGTTTTATGTTGTCTGTAAATTTAATAGAAATGTTGCCTAGTCCATCATCCAGGCTACAAATGAAACTTTGAATGAAACTGGACCTGGGCCAGATTTCGGTAGCCCCAAGCTTGATAGAAATAGTCTTCTTGATCAATCCCTAAATTTAAACAGTGGGTCTATTAATAACTAGTCTTAGCACATTGGTATCCAATTAGATTTTGTACCTACCTTCCATTACTTTCAACTAAATGTCTTCTGAAATTCATCCCTTCCAACTGCATCTCACCTTCACTGTATTAATGGATCTTCATATACCAAGATGATAAGCATTTTCAGGGACAGTTTATTTGACCTCTAAAGGCAGCTTATTTCTACACTTAAGGCTACCTGAATACATAGTAGCTAATCTTCCCACAATGGTAGGAAATTAATATGGTGATTTCACAACAGAGTGACAATAAATAAATTACCTGTCACTGGTCTGCAATTTCTGTGAGCATTTGCAGAGTTTGGAAGTCAGCATCTTCCTCATCCCTTTCATGCCTGTGAATGAAAATATCTGCTGACTTTTTTTCACAGAAAAGCAAAAGAAGCAGAGCCTCATTAGTGGTGACTGTTCTCCATAGTTTTGCAGCCAGCAAGGCTGTTTATGTTTTACTTTGTGGAAGAAAGCATGTGGCATCCCCATAGCAGGAGAGCACACACATTGTTTAAAACAGTAGCTCCTTGCACATTTTGATAACCAGTTGAAGTTGCAAACCTAGCTGCTCCCACAATAAGCCTTTATATGGTCATGCTATGATACAGCATCTTCTGCATTGTTCTTTGAAATACTCTGTTGTTCTTTTATCTCACAGTTTTATAGCTCCTACTTTCTGCAGGTGATTGATACTAAAGAGAAGGAGCTGGCAGGTAATCCCTGCCTCATGTGTACTGCCTGTTTAGACTTTACTTTCGTTGGTAAACTGAAAGCCAAGGAAAAAGGTGAATGGAAGTGGAACTATTGAAATAATGTCAATTAATAACAGCTAATGGAAGACAAAAGGCCATTCAGTCTTTCCTTCCACAGTATTCTGAGAAAAGCTTAACTGCAGGCTCAAGACCAATTCAATTCCATACACAAACCAGTTTTTGTTGCAGTGCGCAACCTCAGGATCTCGTCCAGGAAGCCGCAGGGTTCTGGGGACCAGCATGGAACACCAACGAGACGGGCTCCCGTTCATGAAACCATTTATTCAGCATGGGAACAAACTCAGATCCAGAACAGAGAGCCCTGAACAGAGGCACAGCAGGCGTTTTTGAGGGACAGAACTCTTGAGGGTCTCCACCCTTGATGGTGGAGTTCAGGGTCAGGGACCATTAGAAACACACCAAGGGAGAACCACCGAGGGACTCAAACCCAATCAGAACACCTGGGCCGCCCTTCACAAGGGGTTTGGGGTGGGACAAGGTAACTCTTTGTCTCCCCTGAGGTGCGTCGCAACAAGTTGCCATGTCTGCTTTTGCCCAGTGGCCAGTGCTTGCAGTACGCTGTGTCTAGAGGCTGAGCAGGCTTTGCTTAGTGAGAAGGTATTATCTGAAGTGTGCACATGTATGTTGCCAACCTTGAAGGCACAAAATTTCCTATACACATAAACAGACAAGCATCTGAGTATAAAATACTTAGTTTAGGTTTGCTGTCACTGGATAGCATTGTTATGGTGATACAAGTTCACTGTGATGATGGTATTAAGCTCAGAGAAGTTGTTTTCTCTCTTATACAAGAGAAATTGTAGAAATCACCAGATTTTTTTCTGTTTCTAACCAAATTATTTTGTTGGTGGTGATAAAGAAGTCTCTGTAGTAAGATGGACAGAATTATGTCACAGCAACATGCTGTCAGTCTCTGAGTCTGCCAGATATCTCAGTTTTGACCTTTACTGTCCGCAGTACTGGAGTTAACTATGACTGGACAGTTCTTACCACTTTTAGTCTTCACAGAAATCTCTTAGCCAAACTGCTTGCTAATGATAACGTAGCATGTGTTCATAACCCCTGGATTTTTTGAAGACTGTGTGGCACCATTGTAACAGACCATGCTAATGACCTTCAAATTGTGTTACACTTAGATGTTACAACTGGTAATCACTTAGCACAGTGATACTGTGTCAGTATGGTACAGGGCACATGAACCCCCTTTGCCTTGCACCTTGCTAAGTGACACCTTGCTATAAAATCAAAGTAAATATGATACAACTCTGATATTTAATATTTGATAGTCAATTTCTGGGATATAAATTATACCTCACCAGGAAGAGGTGCAAAACACCTTCGGGCAGAAAGGCTTTAAGGCTTGATCTTCCCTTGTGGCAAAAAGTCCATGCCTAATTGTGATTTAGAATTTTGGAAACTGCCAGAGAACTTCCAGAATGATGTTGATACTACCCCACAGTTTGGAAGTAGTAGGAAAAAATAACAGGAAAGCCCCAGTCACCAACAGAAGACCACTGTCTTGAAACAGGGAAATTTAATCTGACAGCTCCAAATAGGAACAGACTCTCAGAAAAACGTTCAGGATCTCTTTAAGGGGATGTCTCCTGGAACAGCATTAGGTTATTGTTCCCTGAAAGCAAAAAAGAGTTCAGAGTCACAGTGAGGGCTGTGTGGGAGGTCCTTTACAATATGCCTTGATTATAGAAAGATGAGTATATGTTTCATTCTGATTTTACTGCCTGAAAGAAGAAATAAAATGCTTGTGAGAAATTTATTCCTAAATTAAGTGAAACCCACCACAGTCTATTAGTTTTAATGCCAAGATATCTGCCCACAGTCTAATCAGAGAGACATTTTATTAAGCAAACAACATCTGACATACTATGGCAGTGTCAACCTACTCTTGTTTGAATGAAGCAGACAATAAAGGATGTAATTTAAGCATTTTCTAAGCTGCTTATTTCACAGATATGGAGATATTTCTCCTTAAAGCAGAGGAAGTAACTGCTGTTGTAGGTTACCACCCTCCAGACTTTCTATGAATAAGATCTAAGATTTCAAGCTTTAAGCACTCATTAATTTTTTTAGCTCCCAGTAACTACAGTGTCCATTTTATTAAAAACTCTTTAAAGATTTTCATCAAGTTCCTTCATGAAAGCCAGCTAGTTAATTCTGATAAAATTGATTAATATTGGGGGATTTGCCTTAAGGATTTACACTTCGTCAATTTAGTTAAAAATCTGTTTGACCCAAAGCAACACAATACAGAAATGATGCATCCCAGACGACAAGATAAAGTGTAGAGAAGGAATCTTGTAAGGGGAGGGTGTGGTTAATTTTCAGAGTCATTGTTCCTCTCCACATCCAACACTTAATCTGTTTGCTTAAACATTGAAGACCTTGGTTTCTTGATTGCTTTTGTTTGCTTTTTTAAAAAAATACTTCTTTTTCCTTAAATTTCAGGCTTTAAGATAAATCTACTAATTACATCAAGGTAGCAAACATACTTCAGCTACAAATTTCCAAGGCTTTATTATGAAAAATGATCTACAGAAATGTTGTTTTAATACCTCTTCCTCATTCCAGACATTCTGAATACTCAAATCACATATTTATTGTCAACAAATATTTGCAACATCTTGCAAAAAGATTTGGTCATTTGCCCATAGCCTAAATTTAATGTGGCTCAAGATATTAATATCTAAAAAGCTATAGAATGGTTTAAGCCATTGCAGTATATTAGAGATAGTCACTACTTTTTTCGCATTTGTTTTTATAGAGACTAATTTCTCTCCCCAGGCATGGGAATAACAGATGGTGTCAGTCAGGTAGAACTGCCAGGGTGTGTATGAACAGACAGTCAAGAGACGAGGAGATTTGCTTTGGAAACACAGGAAAGAACAAGAACCAAAATGTCCCTTTCATAACTGCTTGGGCGGGAATTTTCTCTTTCCTTCTTTATCTTCTCCTAAGTGCAGGACAGTGTCTGGGAGTTATTTCAAATGTATTCATAGCCATCTTTAAATTTGAAAAGGGAGTTTGGAACAAGGACCAGGCTGAATGTCTTGCAGGAGGAACTTGAATTCCCAAAATTTGAGCAAAACGGTCTCTCACAAAATATGTAAACTTTGTTTTTCCATTTAAAGGCTTGTGATGGATGAGTAGTCAGAAAAGCACACATAAAGTCTTTCAGTCTCTAAGAATATGTTCAAGCGCTGGCTTCCAAAAACACTTTTCTGTGCTGCAGCAGAAATTTACTCTGACTGTAGAGTCTTGGTAGTTTTGTGTGGTATTTTCAGTCTACCAGAGATGTTCCTGTAGAGTGTTTGGGTCAGTGAGAAGCTGCTCATGAAACCAGTCACCATTTCCCATGACACATGAACTATTTAAAAAGCTGTGGCTCAGGGTCCCATGCTGAGGAAGAGAAGTTCTGGAAAACTTAAAAGAGGTAGAATAATTGACTGGACTTGAGGCAGCATCCTAAAGCACTTGAGGGTTTCTCACATTCAGATTTCCTTCAGAGAGATCTTGACTGAAGGAGTTACATGAAAAACCATCTGTTCTCCAAGGCATTGGTTCATAGAAAAGCATAAAAAGTTGGAATATGCAAATCATTTGCATAGCTTTTCACATGACAAAAGATTTGGTGAATCTCTACTCATAGGGCACTTTGTGTGAGAGCATGAGGCTGCTGAACGAAGTCTGGCAAGGCCCTTTCAGCTTTTAGTCATAGCTCTGCCCATTTCATATCTCCATGATCCATTCTTGATCAGCTAAAAGTGTGTGATTTCCCATCACGGAAACTCAACCTGGGACATGTTTATTTGTGCAGGTGTAGAACACAAGATGCCTGATCTGACCCCAGCCTGCTGGCTGCATGGTGATGGTGTTTGAAAGAGATTGTTTTGTTTCAGTACCCTCTCTCTAAAATGGCATAATGTCAGGTTAGAAAGAAAACATAAGTAGAAAAATAAAAAAAAATAAAAAATCAAGTGAATAGTGTTTTTCCCTGCCTCTTTGAAAGGCTAATGTGTTAAGGAGGGAAGCATTTAATGTCTATGTAAAATGCCTGTTTGTAATTCTTATATTTATAATTATAATGTCTGAAAACTTCTCATTTTTACAAGTACTTGTAGTGACAGGACAAGGGAAATAGACTCAAAATAAAAGAAAATAAGTTTAGATTAGACATTAGAAGGAAGTTCTTCATTGTGATGGTGGTGAGGCACTGGAACAGGTTGCCCAGGGAGATTGTAGATGCCCCATCCTGGAAAGCATTCAAGGCCAGGCTGGAGGGAGCTCTGAGCAGCCTGATCTAGTGGGAGGTGTCCTGCCCCATGACAAGGGGGTTGGAACTACGTGGTCTATAGAGTCACTTCCAACCCACGCTATTCTATGATTCCATGATCCTGTGTTTTTAGAAATGTCCTGATTTAGGGCAAAGTATTAAAAGGTCTCAGTGATTTTGTTTCTGACCAGTTCTAATTATGTAGACATTGTCTGCATCTACATATGGGCAAAGCTGTTTTATTTTCAAGCAGTTTTGTCAGATCTTTGAGGAAATTGCAAAATGAGTGAGGTCTGCATAAATTCAAAGTGGTTTAGAGCCTGTGACAGCAGTGCATAGGACAGCCCGGCCCTGAACTGCAGGACAGCTGGGTTGCTGTCCATCTGCACCACCCTGTTCTGACACTCAAGATCATGGGACATCAAAAGTTCGCTGGTTATGATTTTCCATGAGCCTCCCCACAGCAGTGGTCCTCTTCACTCAGCTAAGGGGCTTGAAATTCCTGCCTCCTCCTAAAGTCCCTCTTTCCCTGAAAAAGAAAGTGTGCTTAGTCCCCATTGCACAGCCTGGGTAACTGCCAGGATGATGGGAAGAGATGGAACTTCGGGCAGAAATTCAGGTAATAAGTGGCCTTTGGCAGATTCATCAGAGGAGCTTGTCAAATATTGTCTGGTGCAGGGATTCTGGGGGGATTAAGATTGAGATTTACCAAGACTTCTGACTGTAGCCCAGCTCTGTGCTGGGCTGGCTGCTGTTCTGGCTCGTTGCTGCAGGAAGGACGTAGCTGTTTCCACACCACTGCTCCAAAGCCCCTCGCAGCTGTTCCTGGAGACCATAGTATCCTGTTTGTTATTACAATAAATCATATCCTAAAGTACACATGCACATGGGTAGAACTACTTTTCAAGTAACTGTGAGAAAAACAGGCCTTTATGAGCAGGAGCTTTTCTTCCATTGGCAGCTGTCCCTCACCTTGAAGGTTTAATCTGGTCCAGTTTACCCAGAAAATTGATTCAAACTCTTGACCCAATAAAAAAAAATCAAGCCACAAAACCCAATCAAAACAAAACACACTCATACAAAACTCCTGAGGGATGCAAACTTCCAAAATTCCACTTCCAAAAATCACCTAGTGCTTTGGCACTAAGCAGTGGTGTGTTGGAAGCAAGACCTGAGGACCTTTCAGGAAGTTGTACACATATCTTGTCTCTGCTTCCGTTACTTCCTGAGGACTTCAGCACTCATGGAGCCACAGCAAACCCTGAAAAACACTGTTACTTCAGGGTTTATATTAAAATATTGATTAATTAAAATATATCAAATTAATTAAAATATATTAAGTTAAATTAATATATTAAATAAATATAATATTATTAATATATTAGAATATATTAAATATATTAAAAGTGTTAGGAATACAAAGATAATTTTTTTAGACCTTACCCTTTATTGCCATGAGGATTTATAGCTCTATCAATAGTCATAATATTTTGGATGTTTTTTCAGTAACTGATAAGAGTTCTGCTTTCAGACCTAAAGTGCAGCTGAAAACCACACTAATGCAAAGAATGGTTTTAGTGATGGGTAAGAAAATTGGGGATTACCCAGGCTACTGGAAAAACTTACTCCATCCTGCAGTCAAATTCCTCACAAAGTCAAAGGGGAAAGCAGAGTCTTACAGTGATTATAAATTAGCCTGGCAACAATAATTTTAATTGTGGTACAGCCACAAGAAAGTTCTCAGTCCACTTCATCCTTCCTTTCCAGAAGTTGGTTTAGATTTCTTCTGACAGACACAGATCAAAGATCTTAAGAACAATTGAGTGTCCCATTTCCTGCATGGGATCTTAATCTTGTAAAAAATATTCATTGCGCTCAAAGGTTATTTCTGTCTTGTTTTGACGCTACAGATTTAAAGAATGAGATCATTTCTGTTGAATGTCCAGCTGTTTAGGATCTGCATCTCTATTTTAGAAGCACAAGAGGAAAACACTGTGCCTTTGCCAGAAAATCAATCGGATAATAAGACTGCATTCTGTTTAACTGGGAAAAAAGAATCAGACATAATGTGTTGTGTGGATGAATCTGTACTGACAAGAATTCCCAGGACCCAAAAATTGTTTGGTCCTGAAGTGACTGCCATTCTGTGTGTCAATTTACTTTTATCTCTTGTACTATATTTTCCATCTTCTTGCATAAGGTATTCCTAATATGCTACATTTCCATGCTGAGCTAATTCTACTGATTTTATTGCAGGACCTAGGACCATTGTTTATCATGCCCAGTTCTGGAAATGATAGAGGAGAAATTTTAGATATCATTTTAGTTAAAGGTTAGTTTCTGATCGCAATTGCTACAGGAAAAAGTTATAACCATAATGAACATTAGCCTAGAGTTTCTACAATATTTGTACTGGTTTGTAACCATTTGTAATGGTACTCATCAACTGATGAGTTTTTTAAAGCTGGGGACAAGAAGAAGAGTTTATGTGTTTTAGATCCTTACAGAATTAAAAAAAAAAACAAAAACAGTGGAAGTTAATTGGAATTTGCAACATGCAGCAAAACAATTATTCCAAATTTTATACCATGTGAAGGAGAAATGCTGTGGGGTTTTCTCAGTGGTTGATATACAGTCACTGCCTTCCTGTTGTGAGATGCTTTGGATGGAACACAACAAGGTCACAATCTTATCAGAGAAATTATGTTTTTCCTCCCTTTACTATTCCATTATATTATTTCCTATTTAACCTTGTTTCTGGGCTTTGAAATTAAGGAACTATTATAAGAGCTTGAGAGATGAGAATTTTAGTAATTTGAAAAATTTCAGCATGTCGATTGATTTATTATGATGTTTGCAGCACAGAGGGAATGTTTAATTATGGCAGAAGGCACTTTTCCTTTACATAGAGTTGTTCAATTATGAATTCTGTGGTGGCTCTGGAGATGGAAAGAATGATTGAGCTTGAACAATAAAGCAAAAGACAGACACTGCTAATGCTGCACTGGGATGTGGTGAAGACAGACCTCATGAGAAAACAAAGTACCCACACAAACACAATCACCACATAATCCATTAATTATTATTTAGAATATTTTCCACCAAAAATCTTAATGCTGATAAATGAAAACAAATTCTGATGCCATCCCTGCTGTTATGCCTTTATCATTCTAAAGGGATATGTAGCTTTATTATGATTACTGAAGACAGAAATACGTCTTTGATGATCTGCTTTGATGATGTCTTGATGATTTGCTACAGTGAGAAACATTTACACAAAGATATACCAGAAATTAGGCAGAATTTCCTTCATACACCCTTAGTATTTTTATAACTAAAGTGCAGTTGAAATTTTTAAAAGGTTGAGTTCCACTGAATATTTTTTACTGTTACTACTCTACATATTGACAATCATAAATCCCTCTCTACTTGAAGAGGCTGACCCATTTTCCTGTTTTGCTGTCATCTACATGAACTGGATTTTGGATCTTTTGTCTGTCACTGTCCCCTACTCACAAATTGTCGCAGTGGAACAATTGCTCTTAAATCTACAAAAGACTATTTTCCTTTTGCACAACACTGAATAATGTTCGTAACTTTCAGGCATCTGATGCCAAAAGAATAGCATAATTTAAAAAAGGAAACAAATCTCTGTTCTCACATGGATAATTGGAGGCATGAGATGTGAATGCTAAGAGGATAGAAACCACCCTTGATGTTACCTCCCTGTCCTGACACCTACAGAGAATGCGACACGCTGAAGTGCTTTCCAGCTCCTTGTTATCACACACTGCTGTATCCCTACCACGTTAGAGTCATGTCTTATGTCTTCTTGACCTTCTTTGCCTCCTTTAAACCTTGTCCTTTTGGAAAGCAGAGTTTGCCAGGGGACAGTGAGCCTGGACTGGGGCATGGCCTACTGGGTCAGGTCCCTCTCCGTGCAACACCATCTCCAGCAGTGGCAGCGGAAGGAGGAGCAAACATCTTGGCAGCGTATCTTTGTGATCTGCTTTACAGATCAGAAGAGCAGCTGGAGCGAGTAACTTGGAAGTCAAAAATGCCCCTTGAAACTTCTGGTATGCTGATGTAGCAAAAGAAATAGGAAGAATATATATAAATTCTCTAAGTTCGTGATTGGAACTGATTTTTTTTCCCTAAAAGTTAACTAGCAGAAACTGCATTAGAAACAACGCGGGTCTTCCAATTGAAGACAAAAATATATTATGATAGTTAACATCTGAAGAGGATCTTGGGTTGTTTAGCCTGGAGAAGAGGAGGCTCGGGGGTGACCTTATCACTCTCTACAACTGCCGGAAAGGAAGATGTAGTGAGGTGGGGGTTGGCCTGTTCTCCCAGGCAGCCATGGCAAGAGGACACAGCCTGAAGCTGTGCCAGGACAACGTGTTCAGGTTGGACATCAGGAAGAATTGCTTCACTGAAAGGCTGGTTAAGCATTGGAATGGGCTACCTTGGGAGGTGGTTGAGCCACCATCCTTGGAAGTGTGCAAGAAATGCCTGGACATGGCACTTAGTACTATGGTTTAATTGATACAGTGGTGTTTGGTCAAAGGTTGGACTCAAGGTTCTTTTACAGCCTTAATGATTTAATGATTCTATGCTATGATATATCATAGAGACAAAACTTAAGACACTTCAGCCACAAGAGGAAGGCTATCTAAAAATCACATGGGATTTCACACATGGGAAAGAGAAGGCTGAAAGGGATAAGTTTCCATTTGATGATCCATGTAAGCTGAGGCAGCAACCACTTCCCAAATGGACACTTGATCCCATCCCCACACCACCTCTTCCTGTGCTCTCCCTTGGACTGGAGCTTATCTGAGCACCTGGTGCCTGGGCTGAGGGAACTGAACTGGAAAAAATGCATTGACTTGTATTTTTTCAGTGGGTAGTGTTTTCTGTCAGTTTAGATTTTTTAACTGGCCTGTGATTTGATCAGGAAAGTAACAGCTCAAGGGCTAAAGCCAAGGGTGGGTAAGGGGAGGAAGGATGCATTTTGGCAGCTTGGCTGTGTTTGAAACCATACCCTTATACTCATTTATTTGGAAAATATAGTTCCACCATCACCAATCACAATAGAAGAACATTCCTCCTCTAATTTTATTGTTAAATAATTTTTAAGGAGTGGGAAGCAGTAAACATTGCTGTGGTTGTAACTACTACTTTCTTACTCTGTATTAATTTGTTTACTTTTTCGTAATGCAAAAAATGTGAGAGCCTATAGCTGCAAGAGCCTTTACAAATGTATTTTATCTCCCTTTTCTTTTTAATGGTTTGTGTCTTATTTTGAATAAAAGCTCCTAAGTTAACTTTTAAGAAGAGAAAGGTTCACAGAGCAATTGTGACAAATGTAAATCAATTTAATTCAAATTGTCACATTTTTATATGTCAAACTCTTTTGAGGTAATAGTTTCTTTCTTAATTAGTACTGATATTCTTCTCTGCATTTCTTCAAAGAGTGGAGTATTGTTTGTGTTTCTCTTTCTTTTCCTAAAAACCATCTTGGAAGAGTCATACAGACCACTAATCATCATGTAATCTTTTATTTTTATCTCTAGGATTTCCAGAGTCCACAACAAGGATGTAAAGAACAAACCCAAGACAAGCCTCCTAAGCCCAACCTGTACTTTCTAGGCATGCTGCATGCTGGAGCTGTGTTCATTATAGTCTTGTGCAGGTTTTGTTTTATAGGTGTATTCACCCTCATCAACCGCAAATCCTTTCTGACATTCCTACCCTGTTCTATCCCAGTCCAAATCCAGCTTGCTGTAAACTGCTGAAAAATCTCCTTTCCAAATTAGAATAAGTTCTACAAGTTGTTAGCAGTCACCTTAGTTGCATGAAGAATTTTAACAATATTTGTGTGTATTTCTGGCTTAACTATGCCCCTTCCTAAAACTCCATCTTTGCAGATGAAAGAGGAAAATGTTGCTTAACATGCTCTGTGTATCACAGTAAGATGCACTTTAAGCTTGTTCTTAGATCCTCTCATGAAAGAGGAGTTGGCTCTATAGATCTAAAATTCCTTTTAATGTACATTACCAGCTTGAGGACTTACACAGCCCCAGGCAATAAGAATTTGCTGTCTGCATCATAACTTCCAGAGTGATTTCCAATATCACCAGTGCAGCACAAAATCTTTCATAGCTTAATGAAAATACAGGACATTTCTGATGGAAGACAGAGCAGCCACTCAGTAAAATGTATTTTAAACGGAAAGATTTATTTTAATTGAAATAAGAATATTAATAAAGAGATCGATAAAGATAGATAGATAGATGGATAGATGGATAGATGGATAGACAGACAGACAGATAGATGGATAGATAGATAGATAGATAGATAGATAGATAGATAGATAGATAGATAGATAGATAGATAGATAGATAGATAGATAGATAATACATACATGTTCCAGCATTAAGAAACCCCTCCAAATCTGTGTGTCCAGGTATTTATTTACTCTTGGCTCCACCTCGCTGTGTGACGAGCAGGAGTCGCCCATGGGCCTGATGCAGCAGCGCCTCTTAGTGATGGAAGTCAATTCCTCATTTAGCTACTTCGGGAGCAGGAATATTTTTTTTTCTTACCTTTCCGGTTTCTTGATTCCCAAATCACTAACACAGCAGACAAAGATTTTAACTTCCAGCAACTTTTCACAGTTAAAATTATTATTCAAAATATAGTTATTTTTGTGTTTATAGGCATGGATTTGCACCACAATCTCCCTTCGGATCATGGGTTGATATTTCTTTTTTTTTTTTTTTTTTAATCTTAGATATATTTTCAAAATCTGAAACACGCTTTTTAACTGTTAATAAAACAAATTCCCATCGTATATCTACTAAGGATGCTTTTTGATTACAAGGTGTTTGATTTGTTGACCAGTAAAATTTCCAAAGAGATTGCAGACTGAGTTCTTCTTAAGTCAAGAATTTTTTACCAGCTTAGCTGTCTGAAATTCAATGGAAGCCTTTTATTTATACACAGGCATTGATATTGAAATACAACTTTTCAAACAACCTTTGCCTCTTGCTGGGTTTCAGTCTGACAGCATCCTTTACAAGTGTGGTGGACAGCAGCTTTTTACTGGGAGACCTAATCAACATGAGTGCAAAAGACTCATGGAAGTGAAAAAAAAAAAGTACAAGAAGAGTGGAAGGTACTAAGTGAAACTAATTTAATTCAACATGGTCTCTACAATAAAAGTTGATTCTAAGTTCTTGATGCAACTTAGTCCAGTTAATGGAAAAAAAGGTGCATTTTTTTATTTTTAGAGTCACAATTATAAACCTTTTATGAAATACAGAATATTTAATTAGGAAAAACTGTATATCTTCCTTCCTATTCCCAGAAATATTTCATTTCATACCACATGTCACGTATGCTTCAGAATAATGATTCAACTGGTTGGATGAGGGACTATGACTCTGAAGTCCCACGTATGCAGGAGCAACCCCTGACCACGCCTAATGCTCTAGGTAGCTCATGTAGCTCGTACCTTCTTGGATGCTTTTCAAGCCTTAGCGTCAGAAGCTTCATTATGTGCTGGTTTAGCGTTTCCTCTGGCTCCTTATCACCTCCGTGAGAGTCATTTCTATCACACTGCTTTAGTCGCCTCTCCCGTCCGTGCTCCTGTCAGATCAGCTGGGCCGGCTCGCTCTGAGCAGCGCCGAGGGAGCCCCAGCTGTGGGGGCACTGCTGCCCGGCCAGGCCATGGAAACAAATGCCTCAGCCCTTCTCCCCGCTTTCCCACTTGGCATCAAGCGCGGAGATGTGCCATTCCAAGTGCTTTTGAAGCTGCTGGCAAATTGCAGCCACATTTGCCAGAAGGATTGGTGGTGTGAGGCAAATCAGAAAGCGAGTCCTGTCCAAGGTGAGAGGTCCGCTTTGCAGCAGCATTTTGGTTCTGCCAAAGCGCTTCTCTCCCGGGGTCTCTGAAACCAAGGGAGAGAAGCAGTTGCTGCTGGAGGCCTCCAGAGGGAGATCCTGCCCACCTGAACACGAATGCCCATCTGCTGTCTCAAATCCACTCGGAATTCCTGAATGTTTAATGAAAGAAGATTATCAGGGCGTGGAGGGGGAACCTAGAAACACTGTGTCTGAAGAACCAGCTGCAGCACGAGTTCACTTTAAATCGAGAGAGACTCTTACCTGGGAAAAACATCCCAATCCCCCCATTCAGGGGAAAAGCTGAAACCAGAGTTCACAGAAGCTGTAACCCATTATCTGGAGAATTTATCATTAGGTCTGTAATCATTCATCATAAGAGAAAGCAGTATTGAATTATCACTCTGGATATGCGGACTATACTGAGTGTTAGGAACTCTTTATGTAGCTCAAAAAAGCACACAGAGACACGGAGGAACACCTGTGGCCACTAAAAGATGTTCAAACAGAAGTAAGTCCCTGGAAAAGACAGAAATTAATGTGTTTTGAACTCAGGGAGTTAAATTTATTGGAGTGTGGTTATTCCTAGTTAAATGAAAATATGTTATAAATATGTTAATGTTTTTGAGATGCCATTCTCCTGGCATGAGCACTGGTAAACAACCACATCTTTTTCAGAATGTTACTTGCACTGAGCTGGCCTGGCAAGTGAATAAATTGCAGCAGTTTGAAGGTCACAAGTGGGGGGTGATGCCAAGGAGTTGCCATGGTTGGCTGTCCATGGCAGATGTGATGAAGCCCCTCATCGGGCAGAACTACAGTTCTCATAACACCTTAGCCATGATGGCAGACAAAAAACATCAGAAAAGATGGTCCTTACCAATCATCCTCAAAGGCGGCAATAAACATGACCAAAACTACTGTTCTATACCAAAGAGCAGTACCAGAACCAAAGAACCTCAGACTCCCTTAGGGATGGGTAAGAGTTGAACAAATCACACTTAACATTAGCTGTACTTGATAAAGAGTTAATTTAATCCAGCTGGTAGTTATTCATTATTGTCACCTAAGATGTTTGTATCACTCTATTTGTCCTCCGGATCTGGAATAATTACTGGTCCTGACCGAGGGTCCCTTTCCCAGCCTTGCCACCAGGGTCAGCTGGTGAGTGCATGGTGAGAAGCATTGCCTGGATCACCTGCCCTGGCTGCAGAGTGGCAGCAGTGCTCAGTTGGTGCAGTGTTCATACCAGCTCATTAAGGGTGCACTCATGGAAGTTTATCAGCTAAAAAACGTTGAAGAAAGTGAACATGATGGAGAAAGTGCTAAGCCTTTGCTACATGTGCCCCAAAAGGCTCTGCCCTTATGCCATGCTCCTGTCCAGGGTGAGGCTGATCTTACCCTGCTGCATTTTTGTTAGAGATTTCTAAAGGCTCTTTACTGCTAAGTGAAAATGCCCAGGTCTGTCAGGTTTATACTGCAGGCTTCACATTCTCTGTCCCACTGCCTTGTTCTCTACTCAGTGTTGGGGAGGCTCCATCTGAAACACATCTTTCAGGCAGGGTTTTTTGGTCCAGTTAGGATGTATACAGAGAAAATGGAGAGGAGAATGCCAGGATTGTAAAGGGCCTACATCTACAAAGAAAGGTTAAAAGAGTTATATTTGTTTCACCTGGTAAGAGGAGGATGAGAAGAGTGATGAAAGCGTAAACTCTGTAGGAAAGAGACAATAAATATCAGGTGAAATCCCATGAATATCCATAAGCACAAGGCCTTATTGCTTTGTCATACGGAACTTGTGACATCATATGGCTACACTGATTGAATAAAAAATATTTTCTAGTTGTCCAGTACATCAACACATAAGGCAGCCTATGATACTTCAGAGAGAAAAAAAAGTGATCAAGTAAACATGTAGAAATCCTGCTACATTCACCAAAAAAACCACAGAATGCAAAGTTTGGTAAATAATTTTAAAGCTGAAATTGAAAGTAGAAAAATACAAATATTAACTATAGACTTTTAAATATAGACTTTTAAGAAAGTCCTGCTTTGTGAAAATATTTATTTGTCAGTAGTTTTTACCGTGAAAAATATTTGATAGTGATAACACCCCAAAAATCACAGCTGTGCTCTTAGGGTAAAAACACCAAACCTCAAAATCAGGCTGGTGAAAGCCAAAGAAGTTTTGTAAACTCCTTACCTAGCCCTCACTCTGACATTCTTAATCATCTTCATTTTTCCTTTTAATTGGCAATCACCACCTTTAGGTCAGGCAGCTGGCAGCTGGGTTTTGCCCTGCAGTACCTAAGAATAGTTATGCTGCTTTGGCTTCTTGCTTTGGAACTTCTCTTTTCTCAGCGTTTGATCCCTTACGTGTGCTGACAGTCGAGGCCGGTTTGAGTCACACTCTTGTGAGAATATTTCTTGAAGATTTGAGTATTACTACTAGATCTGTCACAGTGTGAAATGTAGTGTGTCATGTTCCTGTTTAGAAATTACTTCCCTGAAAGCTGTGACCCTGATCCTAAACACACAAACACACACGAGGATGTTGACACTGGAATAACCCCCAAACCCACTGGAAGTATCTCAGGCCTAAAACTATCCATATAACCATATGTTTGTTAGCTGCTGACTACTGCAAGACACTTGTACTAAGATGATTATAATGCAATTTAATACATAATACAATCTAGCTTTGTTTAGTAAGGTGAAAACAAATAGATGAACAAGGTTCTTTTTTACTCATGAGCTCTTGAAACCTGTCCTCAGCAGTTTTAAATCAATTTAGAGCAGAGTACCTGGCCCAGATATTTTATAACTTGGAAAGGGAAGTGAATTACAAAAAAAAAAAAAGGAGTGAAATGCATCAGAGCACGGAATCTAATAGGAACAGAGCACTAAACTGTTAGAGGCAGTATTTTTCTCACTTCCACAAATTAGAAAACTATGCTGAGCTGAATGGAAAAACACAGATGTTTGTCACCATCACAGCCCAGGTTAGGAAATCACAGAATACATTAAATGATCAAGAAAACAGCGATTTGCCTAGGAATCCTTCTTTCTTTGTGTTGATAGATAGCTACATAAATACAATAATAATTATAATTAATTTAAGATAAAAATTAACTCAAATAATGAAACCAGTAAACTCCAGTAATGTAACAATCATTTGGGCTACGATTATTAGGTCTGTTCATGGACAAATATAGTCAGAGACTACAGTTGACTGGCAGGACTGTAGGCTGCAATGTCTTGCTTGTGGCAGAGGTCTGTTTTGCTGGGTAGTAATGAATCAAGCTGAAGGTTGACTGGTTTGGACAATTCCTCTCCCAGTAGCAAGTGCTGCATATCAGATGTTTGGGCTTAATATTTCTAAATTAATCACTGCTTATTTAAGCTTATAGGAACAGTCAAGTGTTATTTACTTTTGAAACTTCAGCAGTCTGATTTTTTTAATTACTGAGAAAAAAATTAAGAATGTTCAGTATTACATTTAATTTCCTTGGACTAAATGAATGTAGTTTTCTTTGAAGTGATAAGGAAACAGAGATCTGAAACCCATTCTGGTTGGTGTCCATGAGTCTCCATCAACTATTTCACCTTCTTCTGATCCATGTACCATCACTAAGCTCTGGGCACTTGCCCTCAATTACATTGTGTATGTTAGAAGCCCACCATCGCTGTTGATTGAGCCAGAAAGCGAAGTGAGGAGAGAGGAATCTGTGCATAAGAAAGTACAACCCTGAGGCTGTAATGGCCTAAAAGCACAAGTTTTAGTTAGTGAAACCCCAGCCAATGTCCTGGAGCCCCCCCTGATGAACTTCACACAGGGACAACATGACTCCTCTGCAGCTCAAAGCGCTGCTGCACTGCAGGGTGCAGATGTTTTGCTCGTAAGGAGCACTGCCCTGGGCTTTGCTAAGCAGGGCACTCTGCCAGCACAGACACTGATGGAGCTGAGCTACACTCCTGCTCCCAGCTCTGGCCAGCGCCACCTCACAGCGATGGCCCCTGGAGCTCGCTCAGGCCCCCATCAGCGCAGTGCCACTGCATCTCCTCATTCAGCAGCTTCTCACTGAAGCTGCCCAGAGAGGAATCTGTCCTCTGCCACGGGAGGTGAAGGAGGAGCAAAACCCGAGTGACACTCGTGCTGTTGTGCATTTACCCAGTTTATCTCTCACCCACACAAGCACACACCTCAAGCATCTCTCTCTGAAACCCTTTCCCAGGCTGTCAGGCTGTACCTTTATCAGCCCAGAAGTGCTGCTCTGCACTGTTGACCTCTGTCCCAGAAACATTATGATGAATATGGCAATTTGTTTTCTTGGCAGAATTTCTGTGTGATACAGTAGATTAATTACATCAATCAAACTAGCAATCCACCCATCCCAAAGGGATAATAAAAAAACTGTAAGGACTGATGTATTGAACTATGCCAGAGGTCCATCTAGTTCATTAGTCTTCCCTGAAAGTGGCTGTCACAAGGTGCTTGGGAAGCATGTGGTGATTCTTCCCCAGCTCACCACCCATTCCACAGTGATCTAACTGACTCGCTCAGGGACAACATCTTTTTTTCACTGCACTTGAAGTGTTTTTCTTCCATGAATCTAATTGCTTTATGAACATGCATACATTTTTTAAATCCAGAACACTCTGGAAGTGTTCTGCAGCTTTTTGCTTTGGAGGCTTGCTTAATTTCCATTTTTGTCTTAACCTTGCTAACCTTGTTTTATCAAATGAAAGCCTGATGTTTTTATTACTTTCTAACTAGTGACTCGTGGTGGCTAATTTACGGAAGGTAGAGAAGGTACTGGGGGATTTAACAGGTAAATAAGTATTAAAAAAGGTGTAAACACCCATGATGCTGAAAAAATTTGTGCAGTAATAAGAAAAAAAAAATAGAAGGGAAGAAAATGAGAACTCTGTTTGGCTTGTGAAGAAAAATGCTGTCTAACAGTACAATGTATTCCTATCTGAAATATCTAGTAAGAGATTTGCTGTGTCTAAAAGTGGACTGGACCGGAACCCTCAGGAAAGACTGGTTAAGGATACTCCTACATTGGCATTGAATAGCTACTAGATGCTTTCCTTTATGTTCTTCCATATATGAGAACCAAACTACACATCTCATGTTTGTGTCTCAGCTCTTTTGTGCTTTGGCATCTGATCTAGTATGGGTTTAGTTCCGTCAGTTTCAGATCAGGGTTACAAATGCACCATATAATGTTTTTTATCTAATCATCATTATATATTAGAAGAGGAAGTTTTAAATACATTTATTTCTTGTCCATTTTATCTCCCAATATTTAATAAAGATACAGCTAGTTTAGGAAACAGGAGCAGAATAATTATCTGGTCAATACCTGCAGAGCATTAGCTCAATTGGCTTCAGGTGCCTCTAGTCACAGTCAGGCAATTTTCCTTCCTCGTGTCCCCTGGTCCCTCTAGCACCGGAACACACACATGACAGTGATATGGAAGCAACTTTTGCAGGGCTTTCTGTGCTGTAGGATTTTGCATCTCCTCTGTGCCCTCTAAGGACACACAAAAAAATGCAAGAGGAAATAGTTAGGCTTTGCATCTGTGTGGATTTACTGCTTATTAAAACACCAGCATTTCTGGACATCAGATACTCAGACTGGAAATCTAAATAAGTTGGTAAAAATAAACAGGGCAGATAGAACTCAGTGCATTAGGTCTAATCCCGATGATAGCATGGCCTGGCCTCATTTCACACTGGGAACTGGCAGAGGTAGCAGATAAGGAGAGAGTGGTGACAGATGCCAGTTGGCACCAGATGAGGAAGCCTGGGTTTATAGCCCACACTGCAAGTCAATAATGGCCACAAAAGAGGACACACAGACCAAATTGTGTGCACTGGTGAGAAAGCTTCTTAAAAGTCAGTCCCAACAAATGAAAACTGGGGTTTTGTGTGCTCCAGTGTAATGATTGTGCTGAACAGAAATCATGGGCTGCTGTAGGTGCAATTGCCAAAAGCCTTTTCAAAATTCCTTTAAATTTTCCCTTCCTTAAAAAAAAATCACATGAAATAGAGCTGAAAAAAAATTATTAACTTTCTGAATGACTCTGGGTTATGAGTGCAATTTTTCAGTCTGTTATAGCAAAGAATGGTAACTGAACAGAAAACTGTGATGGGATTCATTAGCTACAGTGTCTTTTCAAAAATTACTGAACCTCCACATACATAACTTTATAATTCCTTAAAGAAGTGGTGTGCTTACAAATAGTTGACTAAGAGAAATTAAATGTCAACATACATCTGTTCAGTTTTTTAGAGTAAAGCAGGAAATTTTCAAAGTTTTCATTCATTGCCTTGAGAGAATGAGGAGCCCTGTGAGGTGGATTCCTTTGCTGCTGCTGCTGTGTGAAGCTGTGCCTCTCACCCACATCACAGTGTAATGTGGGCAGAAGTCTAGTATGGAGTTTACTTGGAAAAAAATGCTTGGAAGCAAGATTTGGGACACAGGGTGTGGAACTAAGTGTGACAAGCTATTACTAAAAGCAATACAATGGGGAATTTTCATAGATATAAAAGGGTATATCTAAATGATTTGAGGTGAGATGTTGAGCAAATTGTTTCATCTTCTCACAATGGTTCAAAATGAGAATAATTATACTTACCCTATTGAATAAACTAATTAGAGATCTAAACATAGAAGCACAATATGTTCCTAATGTGATTATTCTCAGCTCAAGGAAGAAAACATATCAGAGAGATAACTGGAAAGGGAAACAAAAGGAATGTCAGCCCTTGGTCTGGTGCCAAAGTGGCAGAAACACCTCTGTGGCATTTAGATAAGGACTGCCATGAGAAGTTCATCAGGCACCTTCACAGATCTCTTCCTCCTTCATCAGCAGTGGCTCATGTACCAGTGGTTGTTCAGGTGCCAGTAAACTAGAAATGGCATCATCTTCATTTGACTAGGTGCTAACCCCAGCACAGGTCAAACAACTCCATTGTTTCATCTTCTGACTCTCAGTGGACAGCAAGTGTTCCTATGAAAACAGCCTACCACCAACATCAGATGTAAGAAGGGAGGAGGGTATATGATATATTCGGTAAGTCTGAAGAGGATGTGGGAAGAAAGCAGAAGATAAGCCAATAGTTTGCTTTTTTAATTGCCTTCAAAATGCAACACAACGTTGATACAATGAAGAGTCTATGCTAAGTGAATATGTTGGTACCTAACTATTGTCTACACTTGACACTGATCAGGCACCCAACAGGGATAAGCAGAGCCCTTCAGGTATTGAAGACAGAGCATAGACAAGGAAGACCTCATAATAGAGCTCGAACAGAAAAGCAGGGATCAAAACAAAGCCAAATCTTTTTGCAACACAATACCTTCCATGTTACTCTTGGTTTCTTTGCTTCAGATTGAAAGAGGTTTAAACAAAGCAACATGCTAAGCTCAAAAGCTTGAAAAAGGAGCGTAATTTCTTGTTTGGCTTTGACTGGCCTAACCTTCTCAATTATTTTCTGACACATTATGTTTAGATATGAAGTACTGAAAGGTAAAGTTTTGGAAAGAATTACAGTGCACCTGTGTTGCTAGCCCCTGTCAGCAGAGTGGTTATGGTAAGTACCTAGTTTTTTGTTAACATGGCAGAATTTCAGCTCTCCTGTTTTAGTGAAATAAATGATTTGGGCACTTCTGTTATTACATAACTGGCTCTAGAACCAAGTCTTTAGTCAACAAAAATTCATCTGCTGCAAACTGTACTGCCAGTTGTCAAAGCTCTGACTGTAATACAGGGCTTGGCTCAGTTAAACTGGGCTCTATCCCACCAGCTCTAAGCTGCTAATACCATTTCTTTGCAATGTCTTTTCAGCTGTCTCCAGAAAAGCAGACAAACCTAATGAGAGGAGATTGTCTCCATCTCTGCTCACCCCTCAAAAGAACACCTTGAGTTCAGTTCCATAATGATTCTTGCTTTTTGTCAGAATACCTGGAAAAGTATCTTAACATGAAACTATTGTTTGAATCTTGGTTTCAGGGTAAAAGTCATCCTGTGATGGGTTATGAGAAATAAATACAGTATTCTGGGCAGATTTTTCTGAGTGGTGATAAATATCTTTAGACTCCTAAATGCAAGACTGACCTGTTTCCTTTTCTGCTTTCCTAAAATTTCATTGGTTTATTTTTTTTTATTTTCTTTTACAACGAGGTGGACGGAAGATTTGTTATCAAAGGTTTCTCAGTAGCTGAAATTCCTTGGTTTTTATTTTGTTTTGTTAAAGGCATGTAATAATCCCTCTACAATGCACTTCCTGTCAGGTTCAATTGCTTCGTTAAGTTATTGTGGTGAGGTCATTAGAACTATAACAGTTTATATCAATTACCCATGGCCAGCCCACCATTAGCAATAAAATCTCATTATCTTATTTTGAAGTCTGCATACTACCTTTCTGCTAGGGGGCAGAAATAATAACCTGACCATGTGATTGAAAACGCTGGCTCCTTTTTATGGCCCAGAGTCAGTCTCCTCTCAGCGTCCATGCCTTTCTTAACTACAACAGTAAACTGATCAAAATAAACTGAGAAATAGGAAACTGTTCAGCAACAAACTTCATAATGTGATGTATAACTGAATATTGGTTATTTACAAATAGTGCACTCATATGATTGCCACACTAGGCATTTTGAATGGAATATGGATATCTGTACAAATCACAACATTTGCTAAATATTGTTCCAAGCTTGCTTATGGCTACATGGCTTTTTCTCCAGGATTGAAGCTAAGTTTGAAATGAGCAAAGAAAGAATGAAAAAGGTTCACATTAAAGTTCTTGGCAGTCACATCATTAATTGGATACTACCACAGGAATGATACAGGTCACGTGATCTTAAGAGCTCAAGAAACAAAACCTGAGCATTGAAACTAACAGTTCCATTCACTTGTGGGAGAGGAGGCCAAATCCAGAAAAAACCCCAAGACTTAATGTGTTTCATAATGGTCACATCTGGTCTTCTGCCCACTGCAGTCATAGAACAGGCAAGTCTCTCAACAAATTGGAGCTGTTGCTAAGTAGCAAGTGGAGCTTTGAAATCTGAAAGAGAATATTCAGCATTTGGGCAGAATTTACATATATTTAAGATCATTATTAAAATTAAAATGGATAACAGTTTGTATAGATAGACACTGTCAATAGTAAATCAGATCTAGCAAGTTAAATAGCTGACATACAATGTTTTGGACAGCTTTTTGTGTCTCTTGTTTTACCACCAACTTCCTATGCTTGCCACAAGGATTTTCACTGCTACAATATAGTTGATATAAATTAGAGTCTCTTTGAATTAAGAGGGTATGAGTACCAAATATAACAAAATCTTTCCTGAATGTTCTGTGAAAGCATAAAACAGCTGTCTATATTGTGCTATGAGCTGCTGGTTTTGTCTCTGTGCTGGTCTATATTCTACTTCCTTTGCTTCAGTTCATGAAGATAATTATTGAAATAAAAAAAGAAGTTGCTAGAAATTACAAGTCCATTTAGTTTTTTAAGCATGAAGTCAGTGTTTTATGGTGCACCCTCTTTCCAAGTCAAGAGCTGTCCACTCTTGTGAAGCGCTGTACAGGAAAAGGGGCTACATAACTTAAAATGTCTTTTTTTAGAAAAAATACAAAGAAAAAATACATTAGGTGTAAGATCCAGACATAATTGCATAACTGTTTTAAAGGCTAGATTACATTTAGCAGAGGCCAACTCCATCTGTTTCAGTGGAGCTGCACAAGGGATGACTGACTGCTAGCTTCTGGACACGACTGTGTCTGCCTTCATAAGTGTCCAGGAGAACCACCCTCTGCCTTACATGCAAATGCCACTGGTAGTAGATATAGTCTCACTATAAACAATAAACAGTTGTAACACTGAGACCTTTTTGCAGGTTCTTTGTCTGTCAATTTTAACATCAAGACATCATATTTGTGCTCTAGTTTAGACAACGCTGGGCAACCCTGTGGCACTTTATGCAGCAGGTGATACTGCAATGACAGCATGACTCTTTCCAGGCTTCTTGTAAGCAAAGACTCTGTACATATATAAATGATGGATGCTGGAGGTGAATAGGAGGAATAGAGTCAGCTCTCCCTAAGTGTTCAGAACTGAGGGAAATGCTTTTTTGTCTTCTCCCTGGAAAATGGAAGCCCAGCCCGAAGGAACTTCAGGTTCAATGCATTAGTCAGGCACTGCCAATCACTGACCTTATCACTTAATCAGTATTCACTTAGAGGAGGTCTATGCTGAGTATTAGGTGAAGATTCTTTATCCCGAGTAGTCAGGCACTGGAAGAGGCTTCCCACAGAAGTGGGCACAGCACCAAGGCTGAGAGATTTCAAGAAGTGTTTGGACAATGCTTTCAGGCACATGGTGTGGGCTTGTCTTGTGCAGGGCCAGGAGCTGGACTAATAATCCTTGCAAGTCTCTTTCAACTCAGGATATTCTATTGATTCTATGAACACATTTTTAACACAGAACATATATTCAACATTTATCTTCAAATGTCAGTGTAAATCTTTTTCAGGCATAAAATACTGAGTTGGCTAAACTTGAATAGAAGTAGGGTAGAGAAAATACCCATTCTTATTACTCAGTTTGATGATTTAACACAGTTCAGAATTTAAATTATTTAAGCAGCTATACATTAATTTTTTAATCAGTAACCCTGAAGACTGCATAAAATAACTACTCTCAAGCATTAGAGAGCGAAGAAAGTTTTTTGTCTACATAGAGCAATGAACTTCTGTAAGAAGCTTCCCACCTCTAATTAACTCAGAGAAAAGCATTAACATTCCACTTCTGGGTTATCACTGACAAATTGCAGACAAATTCCAAATCTCTATCCAATCTACTCATCAGTCATCAAACTGGCTGAGAAATTGTTTGTGCTTTGGAACTGGTTTGTGGCTGAAGGGAACTGGTGAAGCCTGGAAACAGCTGGGTTTGTTCAGCAACACGAGCCTGTAGTGAGCTCCTCTTGAGCTGACTTTAATATCTCTGTGCAGCACAAAGACTGATGGAGTGGAAATTGAAAACGCAAACCCAACTTTTATAGGCATCATTTGCTGAACAGAGTGCAAAGAAGTATTCCACAATTTAATATTGACAAATAAAGTAAGAGAATGAAAAGTCATATTTGTACAGAAGGGAACTGCAGCTTTGAAAACACTAACCTTAAAAGTGGCTGCAAAGCAGCAATTAGAGTGAATAAGAGTTATAGTGAATAACATCCACTACTGTAGAAAGGCAGTGTCTCAAAGTATTCGAATACCAAATATATCAGTGATGCATGAACTGGCATTATGATTGCCAGGTGATGACTAGAATAATGGGCTAAATACTTCTCATCACACTCCAAGTATCTCACATTCTGTGTCTAAAAAATTAAAAGCATAGCTGAGTTGCACTGCTTGCAAATATTTTCCTGAACTATCCATGTACCTCAGGTTCTCCATCACTTAAGGACCACTAAACCAGCTGTCTACATAAAGAATTGCTTTCTCTATTTGTTGGACATTAAAGAAATGTGGGAATGCAAATGCTGACTGTTCGATTTGATAAAGTGCATTATAGTTGCCCTTTAAAATACACAGTAGGTTTCCTCTTGACTCATGATATTTTTAGTTTTGTAATTGAATAATGTTCGCTTTTACAAGAATGCCTCATTCTTTGAGTATATTATCCACAGATGATATGATTATTTCTTTGGTAATTACCTCAAAAAAGTAAACAAGAATCTGAAATGGTAGATACACAGGCATGTTAATCATTGACATGCCATTGTTTTTGTTAAGAATAACCAAACTGATTAATACTTGCAGCATATGACAACAAAGTAATGACAATACACAAAAGGAACTACTATAATATATTATTTTTAGGCTCTCCATAACAAAAATGTATACGGAATGCTGATGGAGAATTGCAGGGATGCGATACAAAAGGGGAATTTTACATCACATTAGAAAGCCTGTCAAAAGATGATGTCAGATTTTATCTTGTGGATTGAATTTTTAGGAAAAAAGGCAATGGTTTATGGAACATAATTAAATCAGTCAACTAGTATATATATAGTTCTCATAATGCACGCTGACTCCGCTGGTACAACATAAAGCCTGTGTATGAATGAGAGTTGTCTACACAGGACAGGGATTTGTGCTTGTTACTGCCTTTCAGCCATTGGATTTCACTGTTTAGCCCAATGCTATCACTGGTGCAAGGAGCTGAGACTCATCCGAAATCTGTCTCCTTCTACCAGCCCTCTGCCACGGATCCTTCCCTGGGGAGCATATCCACCTTTCCTTGTCAGCACTGGCTGCCTTTCCATGTCAGCAGGTGATTTCTAGGCATTGCATTCATTGGACTCTCTTTCCAAGCCTCCAACTTCTTTTTAAACTCTCTGGCCTCATAATGATAGAGTCAAGAAATACTACCCAAAGCTAACTTGAAGGTTAATGTATGGAACCACTAAAAAATGCTCATAGAATTTGAAATACTGATGTGAATTCTGTAAAATGATAAAGAAATAACTTTGTTCTTATGTAATGTGAAAGGAACGAACAGCACCAAAGTACTTAGGTAACCTAAACAGCTCATCAGTGTTAGTGGACCTCTCTGTGTCTGTGGAAGATAAAGCTCATTTTAACTATTAACTGTCAAAAGTTAACATGAACAGTTGAATTGTTAGCATTAAATAGCATTCACCCTCTGTATCTATTGTTATATTGCTATTCCCAGGGCATTTGTGGTGATTCAAACACACAACACTTCAACAAGCAGCTATGTTTTATAATTGTACCAGAAATAAGAGCTAGTGTTAATATATACTTCTAAAGGATTTCCACAAAAACAAGAGATTTCCTTATTTAGACAAAGGTAGAAGCTTTATTTATATAGATGAATAGTTGCATTGAATTTGGAAAGATTATTTATGTGCATTTAACTAACCCCTAATCTTCAGCCACAGGGTGCTGAGGGTGAATGGAGATCCTGCTGACCAAGGTATGCACAGCCTTGCAGTATTGACAGCCAAGTTACAATATTAATTGCATTTATGTAACATCTCTTGTCTAAGTACCTCCAAGCACTTTACGAATGTTAACTAACAAGAAGCCTGCCCGTGCTCTTTTTGAAGTCAGTGGCAGCTTTCCAGCTGTCCTCAAAGGGAGCAGCACAGGCTCTGAGCCTCAGAATAACGTAAAAGTAGGTTAAGGATCTATGTGTTCACTGGAGAAGAGGATAGTAGAGCTGAAGAACAGAACCCAAAGGGCTCTTTTCTAACTGTAGGGCTGCCTTTCTCTGGAAGAAACTGTAAAATAATTTATTGGTAAGACCACAAAATGAACCATAAAGAAGGAGCTGCTCATAAAGGCTTAAGTTATTGTTCCTTTAGAATGTGACCTTTTTCTTATTCCAGTAACAGCAACTGGAGACAAAGCTGGGCTTCCAGGGATATCCCTCTACAATTGCTGCAACAGCCCTACAAAAAGCTGCTCCTTGGAAAAGATTTTTTTTTCTCCCTAAGGCATTTTCTACAGAGGTATGAGCATTTCTAGAAGTCTAGTTGCTTTACCTCTACATTTTCTATGCCCATGACTGACTTGTTTGCACACCAATGCTCTCGACTTCTTGAGCCACAGTAAGAAATTTTAGAAGGCAGTAAGTATCTGCACTTGCACTCTTAAGCCCTTTCCTGGTAGCTGTCCTCAGCACTGATTCCCATTTCAGCCAAGTGCTCTGGCATCTCATCTTCATTCTCACAGGCAGCCAGTGGTGCCTCTTTTGTATCATATGCAGAGGTCCTCGTGGAGGCACAAGGGTCATGGCTCTGCTAGAAGCTGCAGGCTTAACCATCCTTTTTGCAAAGATAAATAGCATTTAGTGAAATGGCACCATTTCAGCAGTAACTGGAATACAGTCATAAAGAGGATGTTATCAGAGACAATAAATGAAAGGGGAGGATTTCACAGCCTAATTCAATGTTGTTTCACAACAAAAAAGCCCTAACAATACATCCAAAGGGAAGGAACCGGAAAATAGCCTGTAGTAATTCTCTTCTCGTCTGCCTATACTTTAGAAGATTGAATTAATTTTTTGTGAATGATGCTGCCAGGGAGCCTACAGCCTATTTCCAGGCAGCTCTCCATCAAACACCCACATGACATAGAAAATGTATATGAAGGCACTGGAAGTTCCTGTGATGCCATGTGTGTCATGCTGACCATGTGGCTCAGCAAGGAGAACTGCTGTAGCAGTAGCAGTAGCAGGTTCCACTAATATAAATTAGATTATGTGGACCTTATAGAAGACATCTTTACAGAAATTGTCTCTGCTCAGCAGTGTGCAGGGAGAAGAAAGGCTCATAAGTGTTAAGCATCATGTTCCAATTCATCCACAAAAGAGATTTAAAAGGGCGCTTTTTGTGGTTTCAGACAGGACCATCTTCCTGCCTTACCCATCACACCATTCTTTTCCTTTTAATATATTCTAAATTATATCAGCTCTAGGGATATAGAAGTTACTTATCTCTGCAACGTGATCCCCTCCCACAGCCACAATTTCTGGCCAAATTTGCTGCCTGCCTCTCAGTTTGCAGTCTGCTCACCATCCATCTTCATTGACTTTTACCCTATACCACTGTGAGATTAGAACACCACAGGAAATTAAAGGCAGTGCATATAAATCATGTTTATTGTTGCCTCTGATACAGAAAGATAACAAGAATCAATAAAAAAGAAATGATGACTCACGGTTTTATTAGTATACTCAGTTTTTCATGAGCTGAGTCTTCAACAGTTTAATTGGGCCACTGAGATCTGATGAATTCATATATTCCTGGCTATTTATCTTCTGAAACCTCAGTTTCTGCTTTTTCATAGCACTTAAAATCATGAGGGAAAGCACTTTACTGCTCTCAGAGAACCTGACAAATTTCTGAAAGCCAGAGAGGTTTGTGAAGGCAAAATTTATCTTAGGTACAGTACCTAAAGCAAAGAGGTGGTGCTCAGGTCTGTGAGCAGCCTCAACTGGGGAGGAAGTGAACTGCCAAAACAACAAACATAACTGGTGGTCCAGATGACTGAACTGTTGTCCTTCCATCTTCTACCCTCACAAGGCATAAAAACCCCCATTGCTAATAGAACTACAATTTCTACAATCTCTAATTAAAGGATCAATTTACCAGGAGAACCTTATTTTGACCATTCCTCCTGATTTTTGGTCTTTTATCATAACTTTTGATAATAACTTCATTTCCATAAAAATTTAAATATGATATTTAAATATTATTTAAACTTGTTGCAACTATTATTTTTCTGCATATTGCTATTCAAATGCAGTTTGAATACCTATGGACATCAGCATATAATGTTCACACAAACATCCTTAATAGAATCAGATACAAATGTGTTTCCTTGCTACAGCATAGTCCTTAACCATGGTTTTCTTTTTCCAGAAAATGGGAGGATTTGTTTCCTTTACTGCTTCATACACTTCCTGCAAACAACTTTTAGTTGTTGAATCTCACTTTTATCCCCCTCCTTTTATCCCCCCATTTGCTCTCCCCAATGCTGTACAGTAGCAAACAATATATTATTAGATATAACAAACCTCTTTTGCTTGAAATCATCCATCTCTGACTGGATTTGTGAAAAAAATCTTGATTAAATCACAATTGATTAACAGCTCTTTATTTTCAGTGTTTATCGATTAAAAATTCTTGAATATTATGGCCAATTCTTTCTATCACCTTTTTTTATTTCTCCACAACAAAGTTTGGGACTGCAGCTAAAAAGCAACTAGATTAAGTACTGAGTTGTGGTGCATTTCATTCAGAACAATTTGTCATAACTGTATCAACAGGCTAAGAAGGGGCCACCAACTCTCTATGGAACAACATGCACTCTTGCTTAATCCTAGAATAAAAATGGCTGTTGGAGTTAAATTCGAAGATGTTAAGAGTGGAAAATTTTAAAGCCCATCTGAATTGCATGAGGTATGCACTGGACTTTATGCTTAGGATTTACCTGTCTCTTGGTGACAGGTTGTGACTTATGTCAGGTAGCACTGGAAACTCGTGGCCTGTTTTTCAGTCACATTTTACTTCTGCTTTTTAGCTGTACATAGAAAGCAAAATTACTAAGTTATTCTAAATGCAAAAACAACATTTTCTTCTTAAGTGGATGAGAGCTCAGTAGATTCTTCTGGCTGTCTGACACTGGTTTGAAAATGACTTAAAGTGGATTGAATAGCTGAAATTACTCCAAATGTACAGCATTTATTTAATGCCAGCAAAGGAAGTGCACAGCTTTGTTAACTTGATCTCCATTCTTTCTGCTAAGGATTGCCAAAGGAAAAGAAAAAAATCTTGTAATGCCAGGCAGCACAAGTGAACACTGAATTCTGGGCAGTCAATCCAATCCAGCATGCTGAGTGGCTAATTCAAAATAACCCAGAAATGTATGAATAGAATAGCTAAAGAAAACCTTTAAAATACACATAGCACAGTAATAGCAAATGAAGTTCACTGTAGTCAAATTGTTGTACTTACAACAAATGACTTGTACTGATTAGGGCAACAGCAACAACTGAAAGAAACAACACACAGATGACTTAAAATAATGGAAACAGCAACAATGCCAGGTACCCTATAAGGGAAGTTTCCAGTGCAGGGCCAGCAGTGGGAATGGGACTTTAAAGTAAATTTTGAGTTAAAGAAGCAGATGAAAGGAGGTGTTCTCTTCAAATTAAAACACACAGTAGGTGTCAAGGTACACAAGCTGATTTTCACTGACACTAGAATAAACTACTGAGTTCCTGTAAAAACCTTCCAATGGGAGTTACAAGGACGAATAACAAAACAGAGCTTATAAACTGATTTGATTAATTTATAGAAGGAAATATATGAGATGGTTGTCAAATAAAGCTATGGCTATGCAGAGGTGACACTACTCTGTTCCTCTTATACTTTCTTCTTCAAATATCCCATCTCAAAGCAGATGCATTCTCTTATATGAAGAGATGTGCCCAGCCTTCTCAGTGACACAACCAGTGTAACTTGTCCTTTTCTGGAATTTGACAACCATAAAAAAGAAATAAAATGAGGAAATAAAAAGCTTTCCGCCTTGTGTTTAGAGTGTCCCACCCTATCAAACCCTTCCTGCCTGTACAGTCCTTGCCCCTTGTCCTACACAGCCACTCCCCAGTTCCTTTAACTGGATTTTGGTTACATAGTGAGTCAACAGGGTTAGTAAATCAGCATAAAGCATTACACACTTTTATTAGTCACATGCATTACCACACTTGTTTCACGTTGAGTGCCTAAATTTATCCTTACTTATATTATCTTGGCACTATCAGACTCCATCAATATTTGTGAAGTGCCATGCACTTGCTGTATAATAATAATAATATATACACATATAATTAGTATTAATTATTACTGTTTATCATTAAACAAAAATTTGCATTTAAGTCTGAATTCCTGAATAATCTTATGCTCAATCTGGAGTTCTACTTCAGAGCACTGGAAAGAAGAGAAAAAAATAATACTAAGGACAATTGTTTTATGGTAGTGTCGAAAGTTATAATTAGATCATTTGTTAAATTAAGAATCTCAAGGTTATCATTGATAGGAAACAAGGATGTAGTCACATAATGAAAACATGGGATGGATGAATCAGGATGATGTGGCCATTTGGTTTTCCCCTGCTAGGTGCCCTCTCAGCCATTCCTTGGGAAAGACTCAGATTGCTCCAAAACTCAGGAGAGTGCCTGCCTTCCTGGGATGATGCAACAGATACAGAAATTAAGAAAATGGGTGTCCAATTGTGCTATGTTTAAAATCTTGCTTATGGGCAAAAACCCCACATTCCCAATGAGGAAAGATGAGCATTTATTTTTGGGATAATCCAGTCCCTGAGCACACACCGGGAACCGATGCCCAGCTGGGTTGGGAATGAGTTCCTGCTCACGCCTCTGCCCAGAGCACCTCCATGCCCCTATATTTGCTCTGTGGTGTAAGGGCAGCCTGACTCGGGGGCTCAGATTTCACTCCTACACCTGCTTCAGCTGCTGGCCCCACTTCATCCTGTGCATTTGCACTGTGGCTGCAGCAGAACCACAAGCTTCTGGCAGTTAACCCAGTAAATCCTTCACTCACCATCCCCAAATCTCCTGCTCTTTGGACAAACTTTTCCATTTTGCTGCTTTACTGAGGCAGTATAGTACAACTCTGTTTGGTCTCTCATTACTGGGGACTGCTCCAGCTGTCAGCCCAAGCCATGCACGCTCCTGACATGCAATTGTCAGTAGGAAGAGCACAGTCAAATCCTGGTCAGATCCCGGCAGGGATACACGGGCCCCGTGACTTCAGCTGATATATAAAGCACATTGCAGCACTGCCATTTTGAGCGAGGGTGCACACAGCATTGAGGGAAGCATCAGGCATATCTCTCTAATCTTCCGACAGGCAAAGGGTCTGAACAGTGCCTGGACATGCCCTGACCTCCAGTCTTTGCTAATTAGAGCCCAGTAAAGTGCTTATATTGCTTTCAGTACTAAGCTTTCTGAAATCCTTTATTTTTATTTTTTCTTAAGAAGTCACTTTTTCAAAGGACAAAAATGACAGGAGAATAGAAAGGCATTCCATGAAGTGTTACTACAACACAAACGTGGCCATTTATCCTACCACCTTGTCTGGAACAACTTCCTTAACAAACAGTTCCCTTACATTCTACAAGAACTACTGGGGACCTGATGCATGGGGAAAAATCCTTCCATGCTCTGAGTGGCATCGTCAAAATATCAAGCACTGACCTTGCCATGGTTTGAGGAACATCTCTGTAAACAGGGAGGAGATTTCTGGACAGACAGACAATCTACAGTTAGAAATGGAAGAAACCAAGGAAGAAGTTTATAGCTGCTGCTTGCATGGATGACTGCCAATAGAAGGGGGTTTTATATACATAAACTGAGGAATTGTATAACTTAGAATTTGCATAGTGTTGGGTTTTTTAAATTATGCAATAAAGCATGTCTCAGCAATTGCCACTAAAGGTTAATATATTTTAAATTCACAATTATGTGTATAAATATTAAAATCGCAATAAGTCTGGTTTTGTCATGGTTGCAGCACTTGCAGACAAGTACAGTCAGCTCACATGGGAAATAGCTTTCAGGAGCAGCTGAAAGCTTGTGCTGCATAACTTGATTTGAATGCTGTCTCCAGCCAGGTGTGGGATAGTGATCTACAAAGGAAACAATCTCATACAGTTTTTTCCCCTAAAAGAAGCTGCCTTGTATACTGCCAATTTCTTCAGAGTGAGACATCACTGATGGACATGCTATTTCAAAACCTATGATAATGGTGCAGCACCTTCCCCAACACTGTCTCAGTAAGGACTGCACAACTGTTAAGTCAACCATCTCATCTGAGGTAAATTTATATTAGCCATATCTGCTTTTATAGAGGGTTGTCCCCTAAATCAATATGGTTTATTGCATGTGGTAAATTCTGCAACTTATACTTCACTAATAACCATTGTCATCATTGTCTGTGTAAGAATAGTGCTTGTGAATCAGTCTAAGGAAAAGTTCAAGGAAAGTTAAGTTTTGATTAACTTTTAAATTGTGAGGCTGACACGATTTAGTGGATGACATCTGTTAACATGAAAAGTCACCAGAGGTCTGTTCTACTGTTTTAGGTGGAAGCTGAACCAGGCAGTGCAGCAGCCAGTGCTTTTGGCAAGGGGTCCTTTGAACAGTCACAGAGGCAGACCTCTATCATGGGAGGTCCTGGTGATAAACTACATAAAACTCACTTCTGCCCCCTCTGCTGTGGCAGATAAGCCATTCTTGGGAAAATGCTGGTTGGCAGGTATAACTCAAAAAAGAATTACTTCAGATCAGCACTCTTCTAGATCCATATATAAAGTAATAACTGACAAATTTAAAGGAAAAAACATTTCAGGCAGTGGATTTGGTCACATTATAGTGACCAATTTGTGTTTGAGCTTTTGTAGTTCAGAAAATTTCTCAATTTACATATTATTTGTTCAGAAGGCTATTCTAAAACTTTGCAGAGCCTGAAGAGAATGTTCAGGCCATGCTGGCCTCAGACATTCCCTCTCTTCTCCATTCAGGGATTTCTAAGATATAAATATCACTAGTGGGCTGCCCAAGCTCTAAGAAAATCAAACAGGTCCAAGACTAAGATGCTAATTGTCTGTTTAGACACATCAATACCAAAAGGCAAGCCACTTCCATAGGAAGTTAGTAAGCTTATAAAAGGTGATTTAAAGAAAGCAACAAATAACAAAAGCTACTTTCTCACAACATGATCTGTTGTCACTCATACAATTTCCCAGATACCTCTGAGGTCTGCTGAGCTCAAAGGGGAAATAAGACAAAATAAAATAAAATCTGCAGACCGCAATTCTGAAATGTAAAAATAATTAATTTTCATATTGAAAATCTGGGTCTTGATATCTGAAAAAGAATATTGAAAAGACTGTTTTTTCCCCACTGCAAATACTGTGAAAACACAGGAGCATGAGTATATGGTCACCACAGTGTGAGGCCAGGAGAAAATGCACCCCTTACCCACATTAAGAGGCAAAAATCACAAAAAATATTGCAGGCATGGGGGAATGGAAAGCCCTGTCAGGGTTCTTAAAAAATAAATCCTTTTCTGGACAGAGACCAGAAACACTTGGAGCATTGGCCGAATGATAAAGCCACCGGTACTTTTGCCATGCTCTGAGAAAAAAGTCTCCAAAAAGTCTCCTACAGACACAGGTACACATGATCCTCATCCCACAAGTTCCCCTCCAGTTTCAGAGGCAAGCATCCCAAACTCCTCTAAACTTTGGTCTATTGTTTTTCAGAGAATGAAAAAGGTGAAAATGAGCATTTTATGAGATGCTTGTGTGACCTCACATAGCGGCCATAGTACATGCCAAAGGAAGAGACCTGTGGGAAATGCAAACCCTCAAATGCAGAAGAAACTACAACTCCTGTCCCAGTCCAAGCATTTCACAGGTTGAATTTTGGCTTGTTTGCATATAATACCACAGTTTAAAAGTACATTTACTTTTCCTAGCGATCTGATGGGGCTACTTAAATATTTTCTTGTACATTTTACGGATTAATCTATGTCAAAAGACCCTGGGCAGAAGAACAGTCACAAAAAAGTAGAAGTTTAAGCAAATATAGGCCACACAGCACGAAAGAAATGAGGACAACATGTTGTAAGATATTTCGCAACTTAACACTGTACATGGTTGCAGGCATCTACTTATAAGTTATTTATAAGTAGTATAATATAATAAGTATAATAGTATATATATATTATATATACTATTAGTATATATAGTATATATATACTATATAATAGTATATATATAGTATATATATATTAGTAGCATAATAATAATAAGTGTAAGTATTAGTTACTTATACGTATCTGTAAAGGACACGGAATTAAACAAGTTCAACATTCATTTCAACAGCACCTCTTGGCTTAGGTCAACATGGTTTAGGTGACTATTTTATGACTGTGGGACTTTGTTACCTATGAACAACTAAGAACATCCCATATCATGTCAGGCTTTCAGGCCACGTCAGAAGATGACAGACTCAGTTGTTCCTAAACTGTGATAGAGTACACGTGGCCATAGGTTTTTGCTCTCCAAGGAGGTGTGGGTTCACTTGTTTCAGAACATATTGAAACAGAGGCTTCATCCAAATGGGTGCTTGTTAATGTTCCCCAACAGTCTCTTAATCCTGCAGGACAGAAGAACACTACTATTTGAGGTTAACTTGGCTCTTTCAAATACAGCAATTACAGGAATATTTGTATTCTGTAACTAGAACACTCTAAAAACAAACAAAAAAATATTTCAGGTGTGTTCCTGATGAGATGGCTTGGAAATTGAGTCTAATAGTTTACTTCCAATGCTAGTCTAGGGTAGCCAATCTCTACCATTTCTTGACTAAGACACTAGAGATTTCAGGCAGTGTTTCCTGCTCAGAAAAGCCCACAAAATATCAAGTCTTTAACACCTGTACTGCTTCCTTCCTTCAGTATTGCCTCTGTGCAGTAAGTCTGTGGATTGTTCCCCAGAAAGAAAACATGACTTGCAGACATAAAGAAGATCCATGTTTTTATTGCTGGTTTCTAATTTATTTTTTGGGGGGGAGGGAAGGGGTTAGATTAGTTTAGTTTAGTTTTGAATTCACATTATTAAGCAGGAAACTCAGAATCTAGTTCAGCAAAGTGCAAGCTTTGGAGGATCAAAATAGCCTCTAGATGTGGACTAATAAAAAAGCACAAATCACTTTCCCAAGGGGAGAAGGTAGTTTTATTGGGTCCTGTAGGAAACCAGAAATGCTCCTCCCAGTAAAATGCAAAACAACAAAGTTCCAAGCAGCACAGTATGCACATGGCTATTATAATCTTCCAAAAGTTTCAGAAAGTAGATGGGGATAACCAAAAAAAAATAAATAAAAGGTTTGAATTTTCCAATTTGCAGGACAAACCCAAGTATCTACATGAGCAAGGGGGAGAATAATGCAATTAAACAGCATAAACTTTTCATTGACTTCAATACAAGCAAATCTGTCAACAGGCTTTTTCATGTCAGGTATAAAACACATATATAGTCTTCTGCAGTGCTCCAAAATCTAAAAATAAAATTCTGCCCTTTTTTTAGGATCTATGGTGGAATTGTATACATGAGATATTTACTTCAAATATGGAATTAATATTTTTTATGGTACATGATGCAACTTACCTATATGAAGCCTCAGTGATTATTTTCTTGGCATTTCTCTAACTGTAAATTTTTTGAGAAGGAACCATGCTTTTTTATTTATTTATGTAGAACTGTCATACTGGAGACCCTGCTACTCCTCTTCTATAACACAGTTTAAAGAAAGAGGCTGACAAGGCAGCAGATGGCTGAGAAATAGATGTCCAGTCTTTGTCCTCTTTCCCAAACACACAAGCAGTAACACCCATCTGTTACTGAAAAACAAGGAGGGAAAGCCTTTGCAGTTGTTTTGGACAGACTAATTGCACATTGGCCAAAAAGAGATTATTGGAGCCTGTGATGAAAGGAAAAGGAAGTTTTTGAATCTTTGCTAAATTCCACACAGCTGAAAATGTAGATCCATGAGAAATGTCTGAATATTGAAGACCGGCTGTAGAATCTCCTATCCAAGGGAGAACCTCAAGCTTAAGTCTGGTGTGTCTCCAGGTGTGTGACATGCCATTCCCCACAAGGATATGGGAGGGGAAATATAGAACACAGGGAAAAAAAAGAAAAAGAAAATAAAAGAAAAACCGAAAAAAAGGAAGAGAACTTAATCCAGAGCAGGTAAAACCGCAGCTGAGAGTAACTTGCAGGAACAGGAATTATTTACCTGAGTGCCATACCTGGCACTATCCAAAACCTCCCACCAGTCCAGATGACTCCAAGATCCATAAAGTATATGGGAGCTACTAAACAAAGATTCAATGAAATGGCAGAGAGAAGGATCTTTATGCTGCTTCCCCTTTATTTAGTGATATCCTTGCACATATACATAAAAGCCACAACTTGCAATTTCTTGGACTTGAAAGTTGAATTGAGTCCTTCGAAAACACATTAAAAATACAAATCTCTGCATGGTTGAACAATAGGGTTTCCCAGCAGGCTCCTTGAATTAACAGATTCCAACAGAAATTGAGAAAGACTTTTATTTACTTTTTCATTCAAAGGTCCCTCTACAATTAAAAACCCCAATCTGCATAACATCCATTAGCAAATCAGTAGAGAATGCCAGAAGGGAAAGTTTAGGTCTGCTCTGCAAGCATTGGTGTTTATATGTATTGCACTCCTGATATGCACAAATCCAGTATTCTTTAATAGAAACTCCTAGCCAACAATTTATTTTGAGGCTTTACCTTGCTCCTTATGCTCTTATGCTCCATTTGTAAATGGCAGAATTTACCTCAAACCTTTATGGCTGCCCTAATCTGATATTCTCACAGCAGAGCAATAGAATCATGAAAGGACCTCACCAGAATGTTGAGTTCAGGCCCTACCCTCCTCAAACTTCAGTCAACTACAACAGGTTGTGCAGGACCTTATCCAATTGATTTCAAGGGTCTCCAAGGCTGAAGACTCTACAACTGCTCCTGTTTCAGTGTCTGACCACCCTCACTCTAAAGAAGTTTTTCATATATTTAAGTGGAATTTCCTGTCTTTCAACCTGTGCCTATTGCCAGTTGTCCTTTCTGGGCAGCAGAAAGAAAAGATACTGGTTCCATGGTCTTTTAATACCTTAACCCCTTCTGGTATTTACACATGCTGATAAGATCTACTGAGCCTTTTTCCTTCAGGTTAAAAATTCCAGCTCTCTCAGCCTCTCCTTGTATGACACATCCTCCATTCTCCCAATTAGCTTTGCAACCTTTCACTCAACTATCTCCACTATGGGTGTGTATTTCTTGTGCTGGGGAGCCCAGAATTGGACACAGGTCTCAAGGTGTGGTCTCACCAGTGCCTCACTAGAGAGGAAGAATTATTTCCCTTGACCTACTGGCAATGCCTGGATGTTGTTGGCTGCCTTTTCTGCAACTGCACATTGCTGGCTCACAGTCAACATTTTGCCCAGCAGGAGCCCTGGATCCTTTTCTGTAAAGCTGCTTCCCAGGCTGCAGTGTGTACTAGTGCATAGGGTTAATCCTCAGCTGCTACAGGACTTGGCATTTCCCTTTGTTGAATTTTATGAGGTTCAAGAACAAGAACTGGCCCCTTTCTTGAGCCTGGTGATGTCCCTCTGAATGTCAGCACAAACACCTGGTCTCAACCACTCCTCTCAACCTTCTATTGTCTGGATACTTGCTCTGGGTGCACTCTGACAGCATCACCCAGTATAAGCCCTGGTATCAATCCCTGTGGTACTTTATTAATGACTGAGCTCCAGCTGGACTTTGTGCCTAGCACAGCCCTTTGAGCCCAGCAGGTCATCCAGTTTCAGTCCATCTCACTCTTCATTCATCTAGTCTGCACTTCATCAGTTTGTCTGTATGTACATTACAGGACACAGCATTGAAAACCCTGCTAAAGCAAAGATAAACATGCCCCACTCTCCTCTCATCCACAAAGCCAGCTCTTCCATCACAGAAGGCCACCAGATTGGTCAGGCAAAGTTTCCTGCATTTATATCCATGTTGACAATTCCTATCATCCTGTCTCTGATATATTTCAAAATAATTTTCTTGAGGATTTGCTATATTACCCTCTCCCAGGGATTTAGGTGAGGCTGACAAGCTTGTAGTTCCCTGCATTCTCTTTCTTGCCCTTTTGGAATACAGCATGGACATTTCTTTTCATGCAGGCTCCAGGAACCTCCTCTCATTTCCATGATCTTCCAGATACAATTGATAGCAGCCCTGCATGCATGGTTGAATCCCACCAAATCCTACTGACTTTTTTATGCTCTATTTGTTTAAACATTTCCTAACTCAATCCTCCTCAGCTGAGGTTAAGTCTTCAGAGCTCCCAACTTTACCACTGATTTCCACGGCCTAGGATCCCTGAAAGCAAATCTGACCAATAAAAACTAAGGCAAATAATTTAGTTCTGTGGTATGAATAATTCAGTTTTATTTAGGTGTAATATTTTTGTATCTGTATTAGAAGTATCAAATGAACACGGACAATGACTGAGGGATGCCTCTTGAGCATCCTGCACCTGAACAATATCTGTTTAAAACTACTATTCTCAGTGGTGAACATAGACCTTGAGAGATGAAAAACTGAGGGCATTTTCCTGCAGAATCATATTGTGATATTGGCAATATAAATCTAGTCTAGGGAAAGAAGAATGATACATCTCTCACAAAATTGGAACAATATTTTAATTATCATTAAAAAGCCAAATTCCTCCTTGTGAAAAGAATATGAGGAAAGCATTCTTTTTTCAAATAAAATCCATAACTTATACCTAAATACTTCAGATAATGCAAGAATTAAAGCAATCGTCATGCCTTTGAGAACTGAATTTTGAAGTTTCTGATCGAATTCCTGTTATTGTATTGTTAAGGAAGTGGCCCCGTTCACTGAGCTGAAGCAACACTGGAAGAGTTTCCTGTTTAAAGCAGCAGGGAGTGCAGCCCTGAGAACATCAATCACACAGTTCATGATATTAACTTGACTGGAGCATTGCAGGAACAGGGCTCCAGTCAGCTTCAAGGGTCCCCTGCAGTGTTATATATGGCAAGATCCTGCAGTTAGTATTTCTTCGCTGTGACACAATAACTCTCTAACAGAAATGGGAAGAGAAGGAACTTGACTGCACTAGGGAATTGATCAGTGGCTTAGCATTCTCTCTCTCCCTAGTGTCTTTCAAAAAGGTGCAAAGATTTGAGAAGTCAATTATGTAATAACCCACACATAAGTTTCTTTGACAGAACAGTAATTTCTTATCTTAATAACTTAAAGTTCAAGTCTTAATGATTTATATCCTTCGTGATTTTAAATTATCTCTACTGTTGCTTTTATTTTTTAAAATACATTTAAAAAGACTGTTATGTTCTGGTAGTGATTTCAAAAGAATAAATACATGTTTTTAAATTTGTTGTCTGTTCTACATTCTTTCACAAAATTTCTAGACAAGGAGATGCAGTGGTCCTATGAAATCTTTAATAGTTAATTCTTTATTAAAAGTAAATGTAATCCTATTTGGTCAATAAAAATGCCAAAACTAGGAGCAGGATCATCACAAAAGCGGCAATGTCAGACAGATTTGCTGTCTACAACAAAGATCTGTGGACAAAACATCATGAAATGGACTATTCTGGCTGGCCTAGCAGTTGATGTTATGAACAGATTTTGTTATATGCAGACATAAATCCTGATTTTCAGAGACGTGATGGAGGTGCTACTAACTTGAAGAAAGAGATGGAATACTTTTCATTCAGCCTGATCATCATTCATGACCCTGAATACTCACACCTTGATTAAAGTTATTAGAAACACTGAATTTACTTACATCATAAACACCAATCTCAAAAACCATGGAGGAGATAATAGACAAACCCTGCTTTTATACACAATGTAAAGGATGAAAAGAATGAAGCACAGCAGGATAAATATATCTATCTGAACTATCAGGGAAAAAGAAAAACTTATATATACCAATGAGTATATTCAATTTGATAAAATGCTTCTTGAGTTTCCTAGATTGGTTTTCTGAAAAATAAATTAATATTCTAGAGTGTTTAAGGTACACATAGTGCAATTTTAGGAAGACTGCTCCTTGACTGAATGACTGAACTTTATGCAAATGCCTTCACTTATTCAAGTAACACCACTTATAGAAATGGAACACAGATCTGAGCTTGTATATGACTTGAAATAACTCTCAGAAACATGAACACTAGCATGCATCTTTGACTACTCTTCCCAGAATATTACTTACTAAAGTTTTGGGCATGTTGTTAGGAGGACTATTGTATTATGACTTATCTCACAAATCTGTATTTGGAGAATGCTCATGCTCCATATCCCCTTATGCTTGCAGATGGATGCTTAGCAGACAAGAGAGCAAGCTAAGATACAATGAACAAAAGTAAACCTCAGTGGAGTATTTTTATGCTCAGTGTCTGACAGTGTGAGGGTCTTGGTCCATTTCCTCTCAGGTCTGTAGATCTCTGAGCTGACCAGCCTGTCCTGCTGCTCTGAACAGTGAAGGCTCAGCCACTAGGACAGACAGCAACAGCTTCTTGTGTGTTGTACAAAGCAAGAGAAAGGCACTGGAGAAGCAGGTGAATACCAGAGCAATTGCAGAAACATCCAGCGATGAGTTCAATTGCACTGAGCTGTTTCCGTGCAACAGAACAGGTCAAACATCCCAAGTACCTACTTTCCATTCATCATGTCACCCAACCTGGTTCTCCCACACACCACCAGTTCTGATCACTAAAAAGTCCATTGTGACCTAGTGGCTGTCAAAAAGGAGGCACCTCAGGCTGTGCTTACTGATGTTGTTGAAGTCAGAAGCAGCAAGAGAGGAATTTTAAGAGCAGGAGTTCCAATAGTATGTGGACAAGAAAATAATAGGAATGATGGGACAAGCGGGAATGAAGCATTGTACATCCAACCTCATATTTCTAGTGCAGATATGTGCAATTGTAATAATGTATTTAAAATGAATGACAGACAATGAAACATGGACACTGAAGAAGTCTTATGACAAAAACTTTAAAAATGTTTTGAAAATAGGAGAATAATTTAAACTCAAATGAACACACAAGACTAACACTAGGAACTCCTGAAGGAAAATTTCCTCCTTCTTATTGAACAGAAATACGATAAGATTGAAGATGATAATACATAAGAACAGGGAGAATCACCCCAAACTAAGTAGCAATGGCCATATGGACTAAGAAAGCTATTTAGTGTGAGCCAGTCCTGGGATACAGAAAAAGAAAATGCCATAGTTCTCCCTTTCTCTCCTTTAAGCTGTGAACTTGAAGTAGCTGAAAGGAAAACTTACTTGGTAAGCCTAATTTTAAATTGCGTTTTTGTTATTTACATTGCATCCCCCTTCCTACAGTTCAAATTTTGCTCTTAGAGCAAACTAATTTTATTCTGGAAGCATATCTTGGCATTAAAAACAACTCTAAAGCAACTTTGGGATGAATGAGGCATGTTATTATTTGAAAAACAATTAATCCAAATAAAGAATAATCTTAGTCCTATCTTGTTGCACTCACCTACGGCAAGTGGGAGGAATCTTGGGAACTGAGCTTTCTAAGCAGCAAGGATCAGTTTGAGAACTTGTAATATCTGATATTGAGGAAAGTCAGGTCTCCCCTTTCAGCCAAGGAAACACGATACACAGACAGCCCAGAAACCTGAGAAACTTGTAAAAGCTGTTATTTCCATGTCCTGCTGTTAGAGTATGACAGGAAATAATATATATATATATATACACACATTATATATTCACTGTAAACTTATTCATATACATTTCATCTGAATATGTTTTTTTTTTTAAATAGTTAAATCAGTGAAAAAGGTAGACTTGCCAGTTCTTTACTACTGTTTTATAGTAGTAGGCTCCTTGCAAGATTATCACCAGCCTCTCCCATCCACTGTCTCTCCCACAGTCTATAATAAATATTTAATTAAGCTCAAAACAGCTGTTCTTAAACTCATAACCTAGCTTTGAAGTTCATTGCTTTCATTTTAGCTCTGAAAAAAAAGGCTTCTACTCCTTAAAGTTTTCAATTATCAGAGTGACAACAAAACCCCAACGGCCTGTGGCACTGGTTATTACATTTTGAAATGCTGTACACTGTCAGTTTCAACTGTTTCTCCATAAAGAATTTTTGAGTAGAATTTGCTTTTAAAAGGTAACCCATTTATCAGAGTAACTTCTTGTTGAAGTCAGTCGGCTTGACCTTGTCATGAAAGCAGGAAGTTTCTTTAGCAAAGAAATTACAGCTTCTAAGATCTGTATATAAGTTTGATACTTACAGCTAAACAGTAAGCTTTAGTCAGCTTTCACTCATCCTTCTTTAGAAGCTCTGACTGATTTTTTTAACAGACTTTGCACTATAATTAAAAACCAAAATGGTCTGAGCTGAACATGACTCTATGCTTTCAAGAGATACCAATGCATTTCTCCATAAGAGAATTTCCAAGATGTTAGCACTTGGAAGAAAAAATGTTGATTGAAACTGATTGCTGCCTTAATAACAGAGAAGGTTGCTCACTCTCAGAGCAGCTCTAAGACTAAAGTAAGTCAAAAATCTGAAACCAAAGCATTCTGCTAAAGAGCCAAAGGGAGATTTTATCTACCTTGTATCTAAACTGCCGAAGGGTATTTATATTTTTCCTCATAAGTAGAGAGAAAGAGACAAATAAACGTTACTTGAACTAGCAATCAACAGTATCATAATGAAGAATTCCAACAGATATTAAGGAATTACACAAACCGCTAAATCACTAAAATAGCTGAAATGGCTAATTAAAGATTATATCATTTCAGAAAACAGCTGATGCATGTGAAGCTTATTATGCTGTGCAGAATATTTAAAGATATAGCAAAAGACTGCTTTGCAGAAAGGGTGAGAGAAAAATAAAAATACCTAAGTTTTAAGAGTAGATTTTTAAATTAAAATTATTTCCATCTGACTGGCATCAGCTTTTGCTGAAACATTCTTCTCTCTGGAATGAAGTCTCAAATATTTCAGGCTAAGCAAGCCAGACAGTAAAATCTAAAATAAGACTTGATGTGCAAAAGTGGTCAACTCTTTAACACTGAAACTCATTTTCCTTTTCATTAATTTCTAACTGAAAGTTGGGACTTTCAGTAACTGTTCCTATTTTCTGACTGTGAATGTGTTCCTAGAACAGCCTTATCAAACAAAGAGGAACAAGAACTGTACACAATGGTGCATCTAGAGACTTTATCCCTTCCTGTCCTCTGCCACAGTGCTTCTTGTTTTGTTATTTTATCGTAGAGTGTCATATGGGAAGACTGGTACTGTTAGCACCTGTGTATCTTATATTGTCATTCAAATAAACAAAGTTTACACAAAGCCTCTAGTGTTTGTTACTTCATCCTGACAGATTGAGAAATCTCTGTAGGGCTGAGATGCCTTCTTGATTACTTTTGTACCCAGGAACTATAGGCATTTATGGGACCATAAAAACTTAATCAAAAGTAGAACATCAGAAGTTGTTCATGGTATGTCAGGCCACTCTCCTGAAATTACTTAAATCACCACCCCCTCCTGAATTCTGTCTGACAGCCTTTGGTGGAAAGAATTTCCTTGTGGAAGTATCACTTCTTGTTCTCTTACATGAAAATATTAAAACAGTAGGAATGTAAGTCAAGTTTATTGAAAACTGTCCAATTCACATAAAATTTTACAGATTCACTACTCTCAGAACATCAGCTTCTATGTATCACTCACCAGCCTTTGTTTTCACAGCATCATTTACCTTTCAGGACCAACTGCATTGTCATTGTGTCAATGTGACGCAGAATGCTACCTGTCGCCAGACAATGCTTCACCTTCCCACACTCAGTATTTGCACACAGGCAGGAAGTTCTCTGAAAACATCTGAAATAAAACCTTCTTTCAAAGAAAAAAAAAAAAAAAAAAGAGGAAAAGCAGAAGACCTAGTTTTACTGCAGTGCCTGTGACAGTCCTTACCACACAGCAGACATCAAAGACAAGCTACATTTTCTCTGTCAGAAATCCCTTATTTTCCTGTTGCTTTCTTCTCGAGCAACATTTTTACACTTCACATTTAATTGCAAACTTATATTTTCAGCTCTGTGGGGCAGGACATCTTTTGTTCTTCCACGTAGCCAATCTCCCCCACCAAGGGAGGGTTTCAACAAAAGGACTATTACTTTGTAACTGTTTTCATGATGTATTTCTGTGATGTTGTGTTCCCCAGCACACACCTTCCTACGTAAGAGCACACGTAAGTCTTCTCAAAACACCACATTTCTCCACTGAAAAGTTGTGAAAGACATAATTATGCAACTTAATGCCCGAGGTGTGAACTATTTATAATAATACTGTGATACACAGTATAGATGTATCTTTGACCAATGAACTCCTAGGACCTTAGGAGTCATACAGGAAAGAACATTTTTGCTATTTTCTGAACATTGCAAGAATACATACACTGACAAAATAATAAAATTTGCCATAAAAATAAAACAAATTTAAATCCAACCAACATTTATGCTGTGATGCCATGAGTTTGTTCTCAGGCATTTTGTTAATTGGAAATAAGGAGTTCATTCAGTAGGTCAATTCTTTGCTGCCAGTATTTCATCGGTGTCAGTAATGGCACCTCCATGGATTTATACAGAATAATTTCTTGTGATTAGACTGATTCAGAATTAGGCATCAGCCTTTTCTAAAGCAGCTCTTTTGGGGCTTCATTAGAGAATGTTTAGATTAAGATTTCCAAAGATTTCTGTGTGTAGATATGCATCTTCCTAATAAAAGAAAATCAGATAAAGTGAGCTGTGTCTCCATATACATATACACATATGTAGAGTGTAATGCAGACTGTACTGAGCCTAGTGACACTGCACTTCTATGAAGTTATTCACACACATATATCCATATATAATTTGCAGGTTTAGATTTAAGAGACTGATTCAGAATTAATTGGGAAAAGTTTGGGGTTTTTTTCTTTCTGAAAACAGCTCTTTTTGCTTTACTACAAAAACATTATACTATTGCTTCTGCAGCTGCAGACGCAACCACAAATGTAATTGCCTGTCATGCAGTGGAGAAATCTAATTAAAACCACTTATTTGCACCTACTAACCAGTCTCCTTAAATTCAGACAAAAGACCTTACCACAAGCTAAACATAAGTACAGAGTGCAGTCTGCAATTCAGTGAGAGAAACAACTTGTGTTTTCAGATAATTACGCCTGCCTCCATTTTCCTGCTATTACCAATTAGCATTAACCATGAACTTAAATGACTATGTAAATCACTACACCTGGCCACTACTCCAGACGCACTCAGATTGTTAGTATGATATTGGACAATGTTTTTTATCTTTTACGTGCTTAAAATGGTGACTTTTTAGTGTTGAGGGCAAATTTCTAATTGTATGTGTTTAGATGTGCAACATACAAAAATTACAAAAAATGTTTGACAAACTGCATGTAATAACTTGCAGTTTTATCTCAAGAGACACAGGGTTCTTGAGCAGTTTTATAGATGAGACCAGAATATTCCTTTGGAACGTCCTTCACAATGTCTTTTAGAACAATTAATATTTCAGTTATTTCATAGGAAAAGAAAATCTACAGAAAGCTCCAAGGTAAGTAAATAGGCAGGTAGGGCACTAAAGCAGAATGCCTTAATAAATAGCCTGCAGCACAAGTTCATCTGGCAGAGTTTTCTGCACTTCCCTAATGTGATACTTTCACTGAAGTGTTTACTCTGTTTCACACTAGACAGTGGTGACTGGACAGGTGGAAGAGCTGTGCTGTGCACCAATTCAGTACTATTGCCATCACCACATCACTTCTTGCTTTCTTTGAGGAAACAGCACTGCTAGACAGAACCCGCTGAAGAAGTACTGATGCTTTTACCATTTCACATTTCCGTATTTAAGAAATAGGCCAATAATAAAATTAAAACTGTATCTTACAGCCATTATAAGACTTCATTAAGTTTGTGGGTGGCTGTAGAACAGGATTTCTTTAACACTTTTCTTGCACCACCTCTTCAGGGTTCCAGGCCACCCTCATGCCCTGTGCGTATCCACCACTCATCCCTGTGAGTGCTGAGCGTCCATGTCTGGGCGAAGGGGCGAGAAGGAGCCGGACATGAGCTGAACTCTTCATTACCTCAACGTGTATCTGTACCCACACGTTCTGGAGTTACCCTCAGCGACAGACACCTCCTCAGGGGCCACCTGGGCCGCAGGGCACCGACCCCGCCGGCACCGCGCTCCCTGCCCGGCTGTCCCTGTCCGGCTTGTCCCTGTCCGGCTTGTCCCTGTCCGGCTGTCCCTGTCCGGCTGTCCCTGTCCGGCTGTCCCTGCCTGCCCATCCCGAGCAGGGAACTGCCTCTTCCCATTAGGTGCTCGCATCCATCACCCACCCGCACCCCAGCTCTCACCCCGCGAACCTGGACGCAGGTCAGTGCTCAGAATCAAAAGACACCGAGATCATCGAGTCCAGCCTATGAGCGGACACCACTGTGACAACCACATCAGCACTCAGCGGTCTTTCCTTAAACACCTCCAGTGACGGTGACTCCAGCACCGCCCTGGGCAGCCCGTTCCAATGTCTAACTCTCTTCCTGCGGAGAAGGCCCGAGCAGAAGGTCCCCTAGCGCAGGCTGGGACCGGGTGAGGGAGCGCGCCGGGCCCTGCGCGGTACCTGCGCGCAGCTCCCACCCACCCTCAGCGCGGAGCGGCCGCCGCGGGGCCGCCTCGCCCCGCCCAGCCCGCCGGGGGGCGGGGATTGGGCGAGCCCGCCCGTCACTCCGCGGCGGCGCCGCGCAGCGATTGGCAGCCGGCGCTGTCAGTCATCGGCGGGACCGCGCCCGCCCCTTGTTGTCACGGCGCCGTGCGGGGCTGGGGCCGCTCGCGCCGCCGTTGTTGCCGCCGCCGCCGCCGCGGGAGCCCGGGCGGGGAGCGGCTCCCCGGCCTCGCCATGGCCACCAGCACCACGGGCTCCACGCTGCTGCAGCCCCTCAGCAACGCCGTGCGCCTGCCCGTCGACCAGGTGAGGATGGGGAGGCGCCCGCCCCGCCGCCGCTCCCGCGGGCTCGCCGGGGAGGGACCGCACCGCGCCCCCGCTCCGCGCCGTCCTGCTCCGCCCCGTCCCCCCGCGGCCCCTCCATCCATCCGCGGGGCCGGGGCAGGGCGGGCAGCGCCCGGAGCGGGGGGCGGCCGCGGTTCCTTTCCGCGCCCGCGGGCGGGGGGGCGCCGGGGCGGCGGCCGCGCTTCGCGGGCAGGTGCGCCCGCTCCGCGCCCGCCGCGGCTGGTCCAGCATCCCGCCCTCATCCAACCCTGTCCTGCCCGGCCCTGCCGCGCCCCAACTTGTTGGCATCGTCAGTCGGCCAGATGCGGCTCCGCAGCTGGGAATGGGGCCGGTATCAGCGCAAGGGATGCAAAGGTTGGGTAATAATTGCAAATGCAAAGCAGCGCGCTGCGCCTAGATGCGCCTGCCGGGGGGTTTACACGCGGTGTTAAATAATGTGCGCCGCACACAATGCTGCTGGGAATTCGTATGTGCTTTGTAGGCAGAGCATTTCTGTGGTATCTATTGTCCAAGTGATATAAAAATTCTTGAAGGCTCTTAATCCTGGTGTCTTCATGAAACATTAGAAGATTACAAAATAAGATTGGGAAACTGAGGTTTGCTGAGTTTAATCACTGAAGTTGGACTAGAATGTTTGTTTATGGGGGAAGTGTCTATCACTGCGTATATCTACAGAATATTTATGTATTTAGGAATACATAAGAAAAGTAATCTGAGGTACCTTCTCATATAAATTTTGTAGCACCAAGAAATTTCATGTTAGGAATTTTTTTTTTAAAGCTTCATTCAGGTACATATGAGTGAAACATGTTAAAGAAAATAGTCTGTGCTTCAGCAGAGGGAGACTTTGATGGCTTGGTTTTACAAAATACATGTAATAAGTGAGAGAAGTAACTCAAATTAAATACAGAGGAAGGAGCATGCCTAGAGAAAGTATTTTGGAAGTGTCTGAGTTACTCATTCTTCTTTTTTCCTCCCCCATTCCCCAGCCATTTGTTTGAATGGAACCATAGTAAAGGATATACATGAAAAAGTACCTTCTAGAAAACTGGTAAAACAGGCAAGTTGAAATTGAGCTTCCTGTGGTGGAATAGATACTGGGCACCCCTTGCAATGATACCTGTGGCTGGGATCGATAGCACCTCATGGCTTGGTGCCTCATACCTACAGGTGGTAACCTGCTGTTGCCAGGTGCCACGTGTTTATTCCATAAAATATACAGCTTCTACAGGGTACTTTAAAACACATCAGAGTTGACCATCTTTTTATGGCATGATGCCAGGGATGTCTAATTTTCTACTCATATTAGTAGTTATAAATTTAATTGTTTTGTGACATGGTGTGGTTACTGCCAAAATTGTTTTAATATTGTGGATACCACATTTTGATGATAATGAAATTACATTTTATCAAAGCCTGGAAAGCTTCCCTGTATTGAGTGTTTTGCAACAGATGTTCCTGTAGAGCCAAGAAGTTTTCATAAAGTACACTTTGAGCTCTGTTGGAGCTTTTGGGAATAATCACATTGGAAGGTGGCTAAACATGTAGTTTAGAAGATTTGTTATAAGCAGTTGGAAGTCAGACATACATTGTTTTCGGACATCAGTGGACTGTATATAATATAGGTCCAGTTGTGTATGAAGAGCACCGATTGTGACTGGAGTATGAATTGAAGAGCTTCAAAATTATGCTGCACTGAAAAAAAATTAAAAAAAGCAAAGGTATTTGCAGCCTCAGCTCAAGATTCTGTCTTGATAGTAAATTTGTAATACAGAAAGAATGTGAATTGTGTTCAGTGTAATCAAATCAAAGGAAAGAAGGAGATAATGAGGGCAGGGAAGAAAAAGTGCTGATACTCTTTGGTGTGTTTGCTCAGAGATTATGCATGACATTTGGTGATACTATAAGCATATTCAGAATGAAAATGTAGCACTACTTTGAAAAAATAATAGAAAAATGAGGGTTTTTTGGTTTAGTACATTGTTTCTACTACTCACTCCAAATCTGTACTATGACTATAGTCATACCAATATAGCAGCTGCTTGAAATAGGGACTCTGGTATGACACCAACACTCAGAACTGCTGAAGATCAGTAGGGTTTTTTTCTCCACTCATTTTCAGTTTTGACCTCAAATAGATACTAATCTTTATCCAAAATATTGCTTAAATTGTTATTTAGGTTTAAGCCATTACTATTTAATTGTCCTGCTAGGGTGTATAACTCTTGGAAGACAAATTGAGGTAGCATGTGTCCATATTGTCTTACTCTCTGGTGTTCAAACAAATGAATGGAGAAACTTCCCTAGCTGGCAGTGGATGGAAGTAGAAATTTAAATTCAAGGTGAAGTTGCTGTCTCTAAGATTAATCAATCAGATCCACATTTCTGTGTGGATCAAGTGTGAGAAATTGAGTCCTTTTTTACTTAATCCTTGGCAGAGCTAGAGGCGGAGATTTGACCATGCTGTTGGTTATGTGCTAGTTGGAGGTCAGTGGAAAATATGAAGGGTGAGCTCCATCAGAGCCATTTGACACAGCAAATGTCCTTTATTTGCCCAACTGTGTTGCTTTAACAATTGTCTGTTCTTAGACATTTTTCCTTGGAACTAGAGTACTAGGTAGCTAAAAGAATGGAGAAGAACTTGTTTGCTGCTTCTGTGTGTATCCCCCAACAAGCTATTGTGCAGTAACTTGTTGCTGTGTTAACCTTACCTTTGGCTTTTGTTTTGTCTTGCACCAAGTTAACCTAAAGGGCTACTTGAAAAAGTTACTGTGTTCTTTATGGGCTTCTTGGGCCAGTTTTTCTGATGTTATTTTCAGTCATTTGATGAAAGGGAAGATGCTTGGTGTGAGCAAGAACCCACAGCAAACTCACCTTTCTTCTGTGTTTTGTCAGAGGAAAAAAAATCCCACTGCTTGGGAGTGAAAAACCTCATAAAAACGGTTTCATTTCACATCTTAGAGAATGTAAGTTGGCTGCTCAGGAAAGGAAGCATTCTGTCAACAGCTGTGGCACATTAGGTCCTTAAAGTTAATGAATGAGTGAATAAATATTAATGTGCTGCATATTTTGTCTTCTCAGGGGACAAAAGGAATAAAAGTTGCCATGTCCTTCCCACCTGGACAACTTCCCAAGAGAAGTATGGGAAGGTTTACCATAAAAATTTGGCTGCTAGAGTATCACATGTTGCATAATGCATTGACGTTGCAATTTGAATTATTTTATTGTAGTTACATCTGTCACCTAGCTTTATATTTTTTCCATCTGTTCTCATGTAATATTTATGTCTCTGCTTCTTTCTTCTTTCTCTAAGGTGAAGCCTGACAAATAATGTGTTGGACTTTGGTCTGTTTCCAATTCTATCACTACCTTGCTGATTTTTTATTGACAAATGACTTACCATGATGATGTGGCAGTTACTTGTCATTAAATTGGAAAGATTTAAATTTGCTTTGACAATGATTCTAGGAGAGCAGAGCTTTCTTTTTGGTCCCTGTGGGGTTAGGGGAGTTCAGAGAATAATCATTTCCTTTCCCTGCTTCCACCAGAGGGAGCAAAATTTTTTACTGAAAATGAACAGAAATTGTAGGGGTTATTTCTGCCTTTCATTTGTTGTAGAAATAGATAATTTGTAGTAGAGGAATAGTTGAGCAGGGGAGATAGGAGACTGACTGTGACAATATCTGAACATCAACTTTTTATATGAGTTGTCTAAGAGATTGATCTTGAGATCCTGAAATATGGTCTGAACTTAACAATCACCAGTCTGAACTTCAGTGGTTATCTTCTAGATAAGAAAAGGAAGAATGTGGCTCCAACTACTAACAATATAGCTATGTGAAGATATGTGGACAGAATAAAATGTCATGCTTATGATTATGCACTTGACTTAAACTCCAGGATGTAAAAATAAGCAGTGGTTTTTTTCAACAGAAGGAAAAAAAAAAAACCAACTCTGCTGCTTCCACACTTTTCTTGGTTTTCAGTTGGGTTGTTTTTTTGTTTTTTTCCCCCAGTCTAATTTTAGCTTTTATTTTGTTAAGTTTTCTTATTTGTGTAGAATAAATACAATTTTCTGTGTGAGTGCCATCAATCTTCAGAGAATCTAAACTGACTTTTTTATTAAGAATAGACATAGAAATCCAAGTCTTCTTAACACGAATTGCATAAACCACACAAACTTCCTTTGTTTAGTGCTCATAAGCCAGTTTGCTGTACCTTTACATAATTTTCTGCATATGTCTCTTTGTGCAGAGAGTTACCCAAGTTGCTTTCATCATGACCTTAACACACTTGGTTCCACATAAAAGCGTTGATGTATGTTGAGCCTGTGTTTCACCTTTAAGCCCTCAAGGAGAGTGGGCAGGAATTTTCTTTGTATATAACTATGAAATACTTATTTCTTACATGCATATGATGTAAGAAAATAATTAAGCAATTTTTTCTCCTTTATTTTGATGCCTTGGAGGTGAGCACAGCTGTAGTTTGGAGAAAAGGCAAGGCTTGGAGGTGGGGTAGGGAATTTTGCTGAGAAGCATTATGTACCTGATTTGCCTGCAGGGTAAATCTGAGTATGTCGCCTATTTAGATCTACTATTTCACAAAATTTTGAACATTAGTGATGCCTTATCATCCCTTGTTTTCTGCCAAGGCAATGTAATGTAGCCTCCTGAGGGCTGAAATGTTTTAGTCTGATGAAAACCTTTTTGTCTAAACACGGAATGGATATCAAAATGTTTGTCCTCTATAATTGTCCAGTATTAAGATGGCCTAACATTTGACTGAAGCATTATCAATCTAGAAAAAAGAATAAAGTGAAGGGTGTCCCAAATTTTCTTCTTTCATCACTGATTCTTAGACCCTTGCGTATGGTTGTGGAACCCAAAGCAGCTCATTACTGATTTTTCAGATATGATCCAGGAAATATATAAGTAATAGATGTAATAGCTTTCACAGGTGTGTAAAATGCAAACACTGAAGGCAAGGGAGTGGTAGGATAAGCAAATTGTGCCCCTACTTTGCCCTGTACTTTCCTCATGTGCTGCTAGCAGCAGTCAGGAAAATGAAGGGTGGATGGCAAAACATGAACTTCTATGATGATAGATAGAGACTGTAGCTGGTGAAAAAAAGCTGGAAATAAAGTTCTGTTGTTCATTCTGTGTGCCGTTCTCAGTGACTGGATGTTTGGAATTGTTTGGATTTGCTTGCCCAGTTTTTAGTGGTTTCTTAACTTCCCTTTGAACTCTTGGAAGGGAGGGAGTGTATCATCAGAAGGGTCCTCTGCAGTGACACCTTTCCCAGGTTTTACTGTTAGTAGTTAGATATTGACTTACCCAACAAACAATAGGTAAAAAGTTAACTCTGCAATGAAAGATATGGATAGAAGGATGAAATGGTTGGGATAAGAGGGAATTGACAAGAGAAAGTGACTGTCTTGAAGGAAGAAGTGAAATCAGTCATGAACAGAGCTGGAAAAGAAAGCAAATGCTGGTTACAGTGTTAGAAAAGATGGGCCATTTATTAAGTGATAGAAAGATTTAGTGCAAGAAGAAAATACATCTATGTGTGAGGATGTAAATTACAGAGCTGCTTTAATTCTTGAGTATTTATAGAAGCAGCAGTGAATTTTGTTCTCACGTGCTTTCATAGTGGGTATGTTTTCTTCTGTTTTTTGTAAAGCAGTGGAAAAACTCAAATATAATTGCTCATGAAGTTTCTAGAGTAAACATTTAAACTAAACACTCTTTACCTGAACAGCTTATTGCTTCTTGTCACAATGTTTTTCACATGCTTATGCAAGTCATTGGTGTAAGTGTGAACACTCTCCTGTGCTCATGACAGTGCAACCCATTTCTGAATCCAAAATGGGGTTCAGTAATTGCTGTGAAAACACTGCAGTTCTGGGATGTTCTGGGATGTTGAGAGGAAACAGTGGAGTCCTCAAAGAACAGTCTAATAAAGAAAGAAGAATAAGGCATAAGGAAGATAACAAGAGTCACTTCTCACGGAGTGCATGGTTACAGCTGTGTTGCTCTTTGTTTCTGAAGGGTTTCTCCTGTAAACCTCTTGTACCACAGCCATGTCGATATTTTCTCTCCATGGGCTTTTTCTTTAGTACTGTGCTGACTTTAAGCAAGAGTTCTGAAAAAAACAATAAAACTGAAAGAGATGAGTCATCTTTATCATTCAGTAGTCCTGACATTTGTTGACTTTTAACTCATGTTTACCTGTTCCTTTGTTGACCTAATGAAGCACTGTGATACATCCTTTGCAGCCTTGATTACAGCATGCTTTCTCCACATTTATTGTTTTGACTAATGTGCACTTTTCCTGAGGAACATCTGTCCATCTTTTTTCCTTGCTTTCCTGGAACTAGGGAGTCTAGACTGGAGTTTTATTTTCTGCTGAAAAGTGAGAACAATTACATGCAGACAAGTGAAAACCCGTTTGCTTGATGTGGGCATCTTCACAATATTTGTGTTACAAAGAAAGTTGATATATCTCTTCAGTATGGTTATTTCATTTTCCTTCTTTCCTTTGGGAAGTGTTTTAAATTCAACATCAGTTGAATCAACATTGCTAGTCTTTTAGCTAGTCTTTTAGCACTTGTTTAAGATCTGTTTGAGAATTTCAATTTGTCTGCAAATTCAGATAAATGCTAGTTATGCCTACTTGTTTTAAGTGATCATTCTGGTAGCTAAGCCATCTTTTGCAAAGGAAAAGCTCCATAGCTCTGCTTTCCATTCTAGAATAATATATCCAAAGGTGAAGAAGCTATTTTGGTTTGGCTATAGTGTGATTTTCTGTAGCTGGGATTTTGGTGTTTTCTTCTATTTCCAGTTAATAAGCTGAAAAAGGTGTTCTTACTCTGAAATGTAGCTTTTGAGCATACTGGTTGTATTACTACAGTGGTATATTCTATATTGATATATATATATATATATATATATATATATATTCAGATACCTGTACAGATCATTCTTGACCTTTCTGACCTGCCTTTTGGCTGAGTAATACCCTTGATTCTATTGCTTCCTCTCAATCTTATGTATCTGTGATATATATATTATATATATATGTCTGTATATAAATATAAATGTATATAAAACCCCAGTTATTCAATTGACTAAGCATGTCATTGAAAAAGTGGACTGAAGGCCCAGACTAAAATTAATTGGGTTTTATTCTTCAAGGTGGAAAGGCTAAAAAGGATTTGAGGTCATCGCAAATGACCTTCTATTTTAGAAGGAATTTTAGAAGTTCAGTGATGGCTGAGATTTGTAGGTCTACCCTTAGAATACATGAGTAAATAATTTAAATAATGGAATTGAATGTAAGAAGTCAGATAAAATATCTTAATATATAATTCAAAATGTTACTAAAATATTATTAAAAATTGAAATAATTTGGAAAGGTGTAGCCTCTCAAAGTAGTGTCCATTGCTTGCATGGGTTGCTGCATACTGCAGATGTTTAAAGGACTGTGGTTATGGTGCTTGGAAATGAGGCTTGGCAGATCTCATGGGGATTATTTCTGAATTGGGAAAAGCAGGAAGATAATAGCCATTATCTTGCCTATTGCCCATGTGGAGGAATACAGACTGTTGGATAGTAGTTTGTTCAAGGGAGAGTGTAGTGAAGTACTCTCCTATTTTTTTCTCCTTCCCATGGAGAGCACTGAGAAGCTGACCGTTTTAAAGCTTGGGGATATTTGTTCTACTTGCTAATTGAAATTACTGTTGTTACCAGATTTGCGCTTGCTACATGGACAGGAGCCTTACTTTCAATGTCTGTTGCTTATTTTAACATGTATTTCAGTTTCTCACATACCAGGATACTATAATTGTAGTGAAGTAGATCTTAATTGAGAAAATGTCAGTTTCTGTTTGCATTTGAAAAAGATACCTCCACAGGTGTTGGTTATTTTGCTTTATTTTTAAATGTCTAGCAAAGTGAGTAGCTGTGGTGGGTTTAGCTTGTAAAGTTTTCGCAAGATTTCAGACACTGTAGTGGTTTGCTGTGCTTTAAAGTAAAAACCTGTTGTTCAAAGACACATTTGAACCTGTGTTTATAGATGACACAGAGAAATGTTCAGTTCCCCTGGAGTTGGTAGATGGAGCTTAAAGATTAACTAGCAAAAAAAGGATAAAAGAATGTAGAAGTGTGAACACAGGATGATAAACGTAGCTGGAACTACTGGATAAACAGATAATGAGGAATATAGTGGTTTTCTGGGCAAAGTTCTGTCTCAAGAACTAACAGCACATGCTCAAATAAAAGCTCAAGGAAAGGTTACCTGTAATATTGAGGCACTTATTGAGTATGACCACCAGAGACCCCTTTAGACAACCCTCTTGGACCATAAAAGGGCTTCCAGTAGGAGAGAGATGCATGCAAATTACTTCTAGGAAAAATGATGTTTATGTATTAGCTAGGAAGTACACTATAATGAATATGTATGATTGCGATGGAATAAATACCCTGTTGTAAAGTTTCACATGTGCATTTGATTAGAGAAGATATCCTCTGGAAGTGTCCAGCACTAAAGAACGCCTGCTTTCTAATACTTCAAATTATTTTATTTGTTATTTTGTTGTACACTGATTTTGTTATCAGTGTCTTGCTAATATATGTGATAGAGATTTTGAGTTCATCTCATTATGTGCATTTGCACTGCGAGTGTGTGATAAAAATCCATGGTTTTAAAAGCACAGTGACTGAGTTGGTCTTTGTTTGGAGCTGTGTTTTGCCAACATAATGCCAGGCTGTGGTGTTTTGATGTTGTAAACTCTTTTTCCCTGGTAGTCTGAGATCTGCAATCCTTAACTGGCCAAACCAGTTTTTGCTTAACAGAAGCAAGTTGTTTAGGTCCTTATTGTTTCTGAAGAGAGAAGAAAACAAAACCCAATTCTTAGTCGAGTTTCACCTTTGAACCCAACTTGCATCCTAGGGTTTTTTTCATGGGTATTCCCATGAATAAATAGCTTTTTTTGACAACTCGTGATCTACAATGGTGAATTCTTGAGAGCCCATCAGAGAGAAACCCCTTCAGCCAATATCTTCCTATCCTTAATGAATTAGTTTCAGTTGTTTTCACTATAAAATGTACATTGATGTTTCATTTTATGTCTTTAGTCATACGGTTTATCTTAGAGTAATGATTAAGTAAGCCTTCTTTGAAAGAGCTTATTGGATTTGATGCTCATTTATTGAGCAAACCAGATTACTGTTGCCTGCATCATGTTGTTCATTATATGCTTTGCTCTCTGTAGCATGCTTAAGAACTGCAAACTGGAAACTGGGAGTTAATACTGGAAACAGAAGTATTATTACTAACCTATCTCATAACTGAATTTGATGTTTTGGTCTGAAACCAGCTTGGAAAGAAAACATTTAAGATCTTGTGTGTAAGTCCTTTCAGCTGTCAATAAATTAATGTGAAGATGAAGTGTATGTATCCAGTATTCAAAAGCACTTGCCAGTGATGTTGATGTTGACTAAAATGGTAAGAGCATGCACTTCGAGGAAGTGGCTGGTGTTAGAAGGCTGGGCTTGGAGTTGTCCTCTGAAAAAGTGCCCTTCACACTAGATACTGTATAACACTCAGTAATACAGTCTTTGATACAAAGAACATTGTGCCGTAGTGCAAACATCTCCCATACTGATATGATTTCAAAATAATCACTGCTGCTTGTTCTCCATTTCTTCATGTTTTACTCATGAAGCAAGGTTGAGACTTCACAGCAGGAATGTTAATTAGCTATATTTTCATCGTGTAAGGCACTGAGTATTAATTGAATAAAAAATGCATTTGAAAGCATTTTTTGCAAGATTTATGATCCTTTTGTTTGAAAGGAATCTTGTTTCTTCTTATCATTCAGAGAAGAAAGGTTCTCTGAGCTACTCTTAAATATCTGTCAACTTCATCAAATACCCTTGCCAGTATCTCTGAATTCCTTTTCCTGACATTTCCCAATAAATTGAAGAAAATTACCAAGCAGTTTGATTTTCGAGCCTTGTAATGGAATTGCTTTTTTCTGCTTTACTGTGGAAAATGTTATTTCCTCCCCCCCCCCCTTTTTTATATTAGGGCAGCAACTTTCAGGGAGTAGTTGGAAAATTGACATTGGTTTCAAATAATAGTCATTCTCACTCTTCAGTTCTTAGCTGTCTGGCATTAGGCAATTACTGGATAATTGTATAAGTTATTTTTTTCTTGGTGAAGGTTAGAAATTGGACGGACGAGTATCCATCTGTACTGCTATCTGGCTGCTGTGGAGAAACAGCAACTCCCCTGAATGTTATAACCAAGTTTTTGTGAACTCTTGTAGATGTTTTTCATTCCTCAACTCATTGTTTTGGTGGGAAAGGGAAGCAGTTTTGACTTAACTTGGAGCAGGAACAAGAAAATAATGATGTTTAAGGAACAAGGCACAGCTGATGCTTCATTAATTGTAGTAAAGTTTGGCAATTTTTGACAAGTATGTGTCAACAAACATGGTGCTTGAAGAGGTTTGTGTTTAAAATGTTACTGCTAAAGTGGCCCTACAGATTTAGAAAAAACATCAAAGCCTTGGCTTTAAGATCTTTTTAAGGTGTATGTACATGATTCTGTCTTGATCTCCTAGCTCTTGCAAGAACTCATATCAAAGTGGTTTTGTAGATCATATTCTATTTTTTTTCCCTAAAATGCCTCTTTTTTCTCTGATAGCCATAGATGTTGAAAAGAAGAGCTAAAGGTTGGAGAAGAGGAATGCTGCTTAGTGCAACTTGCTCACTGGCCCTGTCAGATAAAGGAGGAAGCATGGGTCCTAACTTTCTTTCTGTGGTAGAATGGAGGGCCAAAAATTACTATAGACAGGGAGACAAGCAATGCTGCTATTTTGCACCTCAGAACAGCTGAATTCCAGGGGGAAATGTACCATGGTATGGCTAAGTGGGGGAATTGGAGTACTCCTGAATTTCTATCTGCAGAATTGCCATATCCACAACTTCTTGACTGTTGTCTGTGAAGCATCTTGCAACTTAAACAGCAATAAGAACAGAAGTGCCTTCTTTTTTTTTTTTTTTTCAAGAATAACTTTAAAAAAACCACTAAAGAACAAACAGACAAAAATCCAGAAAAACACAACTCCCCCAAACAAAACCCCTGCATCAGCTTTAATTCATCCAAAGTGATTTATTGAGGCCACAGGCATTCTTTGCTTTTTAGAGGTATGAATGTTTATTTTTCTTCTTATTTGTGAAAATTTATTAAAAATGAGAAAATAGAGAGGCTCCAAGACAAGGTAACATCCAAAGTGTTTGTGTGGGTCACTGGCAGAAAGAGTGAAATGTAACATTCCTGGGTCATCTTTGGTGCCTCAAGTGCTAAACCACTGTTTCTCTTGTGAGGTACTTTGTTGTAAATGTTCTTTGGGTGCCTCTCAGTATCTTGCTGTAGTTGGTAAAAAGCAGAACTTTGTGCCATTGTTTTGCTTTTCAGTGGATTATTAGTAGCCTGTGTGGGCCTGTGTGATTAACTTGAGCCATCCAGTTAGGAATTCTTTGTATCAGTAAAATTCCCTCTCTCCTTTGGCTGCTGTTTTTTCTGAATGAGGCAAATGCCTTCTGTGCTGTGAAGTAGCAGGATTCTGAAGGCCTTGACTGCAGCAATTGACTTTTGATATTAAAATATAGCTGATATGAGGAAGAGGCTTAGCCTAAAATCTGAATTAGTAGATAAAATTTGCATATATTAAAATTAGTTTTGTAGAAGAAATAAACTTTTCTTCTCTATTTCTTTTTAATGTGAACTTAAATTTCTTTAATTGTTAATTAAAGATGATGTCTGTGTTGTAAAGTTGGAGACTTCCAGCTGTTCAAATCCAATGTTATGCTAGAATTTCCTCTTGATGATGAAAATCCTTGTGACAGTCAGTGACCCTTTTCTTTTTTTTTTTCATGTTAAGAATTGATTCCTTAAATACTTTTTCCTTAGCAATAACTTTGTTGTTACAAAAGCATGGCATAAATTATATTTAATTCTTTTAAAATACTAAAATAAGTGTCTTTAAAAGTTACATACTTTCTATTGACTTTTGAAGAGGTCATGCAAATGAGAATTTCTTTCGTAGACAGCTTAATGCAGTTAATGGTATAATGGATTTGTATTTTGTGTAGCTACTCCAAATATTAAAACTGAATTTGTGTTCTTGTTTTACTATTACATTTGGCATTAGTTGTGCCTATAATCTGCAGTGCTTGTATGAGTAGTTTTGAACCAAAATAGTGGATTTAATTTTGAAATTGCTAGGCTACACAGAGCAGGATCTGTAATAGCTTAGCATGTCTAACTAACACTTGAGTCATTCACTGCTGAATAACTAGTGGTGATAATTTACATTATAGTTGTATGTTTTTTATTCTTATGTGCACATAACTTTCCATTGCACATTGTTCTCTCTGTAAGATTTTGAGGTATAATTCTCATTGGCTGAGCTGTTGATATCCTGTACCTGAGGAGGAATAAAAATTCTGTTATTTTTATACATGTGCTAAATTATAACTGCTCAGGGTGAAACTTGCCATTCTACAGCTAGATTTTTTTTTTCACCCCTGAAATCTCAGCTTTAAATAGACCTTGGTTAGGTTTTTTTAAAAAATTTCTTCTGTAAAATTTAAGCTGCTTATTGGAACAGGTTTTATGACCTCATGGAAGCACATTACAATTTGGTTTGAAGAATGCATCATGCAGCTTTAGGGAACATGTTGTCTTTGTTTTTGTGAGTGTTCTGTTCACATTTGACCAAGTCATATGATAGTTACAAAGTTGTATTTTGCCCATTCTCACAGTGTTATAAGAGCTTGACATAAGTTTTCAAAAGGTACACAAGTATACCATTCCCAATTGTTGAAGTTTGTATATATAACATTTGCCAGCAAAATCACTGCTTGGTTGGGTGCCTGGTTTTCATGGAAGCTTTCAAGATGGTGAGGTCCAGCTCTGTTCTTGTTCCTGCTCATTTGCTGTCTGTTCCTTTTGTCTCCTAGGCAGCCAGTTAATTTTTATCACCCTTTCAAGGCAAGCTGTGTATGTGAAGGCAAGTTCTTCATCTATCTCAGTGTGGGTACAGTGAAGCTGTCTGTCAATTCCACACTGTTCAGCATGGCTTAAGATGGGAGATGGAGTTAGGAAGAGGCTGAATGTTACATTTTGGCATTGTTTACTAAACCTAGTAGTGCAGCACAGGAAAAGTATTTCTGTGGGATGAAGTGGTTGGCATTGAGGATCCAACATGGGTCCTATAATAATTTTGGGAGACAGTGCTTTTGCCTAGGTTAGTCCATGGGCTAAATGTTCACTTGTCTTTGGCGCAGATTCTCTAGTTAAGTTTAGTTTATAAGAAATCAGGTTTGTATATCCAGACACCATTGCACAGTACTTGCCAAAGCAGATGAAGTGCAGATAACTGGGAGGCTTCAGGTGCCTCCTCTGATGTGAACTAAAACACTGTGTAGATGCATGTATTATCTCACTGCTGGAATTGGAAGTCTCCACAGATGGAATTTGGGAGCCCACAGAGTCTGCTTTTCATTCTACTTCCTGTAGTATTGGCAAGGGATTAAACTTCTTTCCATGTGGAAATGAATGCAAATGGTAGAAATGAGTGCTGTGAATTGAAAGCCACAGGAAATGGCAAACAGGTAAGTTTTGATTTTTTTGTTAAAATTCTGTGTTTTCCTTTAAAATGTAAGTAGTCAAGTATTCAAGATGTTTACCAAGTGAATATCTAATGGGTGATAGCAGATGCTCAGAAGTCAGTGTGTCAGATGAAGATGAGCCCTGTGACTCTAACACTGCCCAGAGTGCTCACAAACTCTTCCATATGAGCTCCTTTATTTGGAATGCAAATCACTAGTAAACCAGAGGGTTTTTTAATGAGCTGGAGAAACAATAGAAAAAAAAAATAGATTGTAGTGATGATTTTAAGTTTTGCTTGCATTTTGAGATACTTAGGGCCTGATTTATAGGCATGCTGGATAATAGCATGGATGAAAGAATAGCAGCTGAATTTATATTTTCAAAACACAGTTCCCATTAAAGTTCTATTAAAAGTACTGACTGAAAAACTAGGCACTGAGTGTCTGGAATTGAGCAACCAAAGTTAGTGGGAATTTATTTTATCCTTTGGGTTTTCATAATTTTTGTGCTAGTCTTTCACCTTTAGAATAGGAATATTGATCTTACGATATTATTGCAAAATTTACATTTATTATATGTAGTCTTACCATGTTATGGACAGAGCTGCATAAACGGTAAGGTTTTTATATTCAGTGTAGAATGCAGATGGTAAGCATTTAATGGGTCACAGGATGAGAGCAAAAACTGGGCAATTGTCCATTTGCTGAATGAATCAGAAATACTGCTGGGGAGAATAGAAGAAAGCAGCAGAAAGAATATAGTCAGAATATATGTATATATATGGTATGTATAAAAGCTAAATTCAAGTTGCATGCCTTTCAAACGTTTACAGCTGCATAACTTGGTTTTACAGATACATATTTAAAGCTTTGGGAGCTTTACAAGTTCTGCAGAGCTCTTGGTGCTTTGTAATCTGCGTTTTGGTGCACTGAGACAATGATCAAGATGGGATTGGTAAGAGTAGAGAAGAAATGCAGGGTGGTGTGTGACCATTGTGGTGGTGTCTTAGATTTCCAAGTATTGTGTGTTTGTGCACTTTTTGGGAAGAGCATTTTAAAAGTACCCATTGACAGTTTTGGATTCCTTTGTGAGGAAGGCTTTTGGAAAAGGTTTGTGCAGCTTGGGTCACTTAATTTCATGTTCAGAAAACTGACATGGTAAATTCACATCCTGGAAGTTGGCTTGTGGGGTTCATCTAAAGATATGCTATCCTGCATTTTATTGCTGTTCTTAAAGTGCTCTTCTTGGGGAAGGTATTCTGGGTTGGGTTTTTTTTAATGGGGTTTTGTTTGTTTGTTTTTAATTAATGGGATACTGGTTTTCAGATACAGATTTGATCATTTGAGTAAATAGCTACTCTAAGAGTAAGTGCCAGAGAAAGGTACCCCCATTTTACTCCCTACCTGTTGAATCCTTTGTCAGGTTTGTTTTTTGTGTTTTGTGTGAGGATTTTACACATTCCTAAACCTGCAGGCTCATCCTGAATTGTGAGATTCAAGGTTTGTTGTTAGTGTCTGCTCCTATAGAGTTGATGATGCAGGTCAGAAATGCCAAGCACTTCTACCCTTTTCATGGTAGTAGTAGGAGCCAGATGATGACTTTGCTTTTTCCCTGGGTCTTGCTAGCTTGCTTTTAGTGGTAATCTGAAAAAGGAGGACACAATGTGATGCCAGTTGGTAAATTAGCTATATTGCAGTCAAAGCACTAATGTCTGGGCATTCAGTAAAACCAGCAATGCAAGTGTGTCCATTTCAGAGCAGGTATTTGTGCTCGCTTCTTCCCTCTGTCTGTAGCTCAGCTTCACTACGTATCTATGAATGTGCAGCCTTCTCTGTCTCCCTTCCCCTTCTAGTCTGTCTAGGATGTCAGTTCTCTGGGTCAGAAACATGCTTTGTGGGTTACATAGCCTAATTTCTGTAAAAAATATTCATACATATGAATATATGTTGATACTGAATAACTACTTTTTTGTTTTAACTTTTCTTTCATGCCCTCTTTTCTAAAACATTATCAGTTTGTTTTGCTTTCAGTGGTTCACTTGACTGTTTTATATGAAACTTTTTCACTAAATCCGTAGAATCATCTTGTAATAAACCTCGCTGTTTCATTTGCATCATTGCTTATAGCGGAGAGAAAACAGGTCAAGTTATGCCCTGAAAGAATATCTCCTCATTTATTTAGGATTTTTCAAATACTGTTAAAAGCATAATAGAAATGTGGGTGTAAGAGAACGGATGGGAAAATGTACGTGACCGTTTAGAGAACAGTTTAATTTAGGGAACTGCTCCTATTAGAAAGTGCAGCCCTGCCTTCTGAGTCTCTTTCCCTGCTAGCACTTAGAGCTTTAATTTGGTGTTACAGCATTTGGAGTGGTTCAATTGTTACAAGAGTGAGAGTTCTGTAGTTGTTTTAATCACTTCTTTAAAAATTAGTATGTTTGCATACTCTGACCCTTACCTATTATGGCCTGAAATGTGGTTGAAACATGATAAAAGAATGGACAAGCAGAATTATGGTACTGCAAGTGTGCATTGTGTTGCTGCAAACATCAGTATTAGGCTTGCTGTCAGGAACATAAAAATAGTATTGTTATTGTCACTGGTCAGTGTGGTGTTAAGATTATGTATTTTAGCTAAGTGCCATCAAACAGTTTAAAACACTGTTGTGCAGAGGACCAGCCAAGCATGCAGGATGTGCAGGTTTCTTGTGTTGAAGTGACCTGAAGCAGTGATTCTCAGGCTGTTGCTTGTGATGACTTGGGATGCCACTATTAGATATGGAAAGTTGTTAGGCACTTTTCTATGTTAGTGAAAATTAAAATCTATGAAGTGAGAAATGTTATTTTCTAAATAAAGTAATTTGTCTAGCTTTTTGTAGCTTAAGCCACTTTTGGTAGTGGTTGCTGTATTTCAGGAATTTCTTTCATTATTGTGCCCTTACTGTTAAATTTTTTCAGGCCACAACCAGAATAATTCTTTTAAATCACTGATATAATTTCATTCAATCCCACTTTTGCTTTCAGGGCCCTAATGTCTTTAAATATTTAATATACAAGAAATTTTCTATCTTCTAGAATAAACGGCCTGAAGGGAGGAAGAATTTCTCAAACTACCCTACTTGAATGTACAAGAAGAAAATGCAGTGTGCAACCAAGCTGTTTATCTGATTACATAGCACTGGAATGCACTTCATTGAGCCCTGCTTCTGCACAGGCTACTGAAGTGATCTGTCAGTGATTTTCGGAGCTGATATGTAGCTTTGAGTCCTTCTCACTTAAAAAAACAAATGAAACTGCAGCTTGGATCTTCACATTACTAGCAGAGTAGAAGTGATTTAATGGTTGATAGAGTGGTTTGGTATTTAGAAAATCTACAGCAAAGTACGTCATTTTCTTTTGTCGTTTTATGCACCTATTGCCTCTTGTTCGATCCATCTTTTCCTCTGAGCTGCTCGGGGGAGCTCTGGTTTGTGCTTTAGCCAGGGAGGTTCTCAGGGGAGAAGCTCTGATGTGCTGTGATAAAAGCCACAGCAAAGCTACAGGTTCTGCAAATTGCTACAAATGTGTGGGTATTTATGTTAATTTTTAATACACACTTGTGTGATATCTTCTTTCTTTTCTTTTTTTTTTATGCAGGTCAACTTTGTAGTGTGCCAACTGTTTGCCTTGCTTGCGGCTATTTGGTTTCGAACATACCTTCATTCAAGCAAAACAAGCCCATTTATAAGACATGTTGTTGCAACACTCTTGGGCCTTTATCTTGCACTTTTTTGTTTTGGATGGTAAGTTGCACTTAAATTAATTTTTCAGGAACTTGTAAATTTTTATTTCTGTATAATGAAGAACCTTATTGCCTAATTCTTTGGGGTTTTTAGCTACTGCTGCAAATGTACAAAAGTCAATATTCTGATGAGGTGCACAAATTTTGAAACTGTTTACAAACAGGTAACTACCATACTGGCTGCCTGTGGTTTTGGGAAGGTGAAGCAGGTGCAGTTTGCTTAACTTGTACAGCTTTTTTTTTTTTTTTTTTATTCTGTAAAATTGCTGGAGATGTGTTCTCTTGAGGCACAGCTCAAATGTGGTGACTAAGATAATTCCCCATAAATACTCATGGCATGAGATAACTCAGTGTCTTTTAATGACATTGAATAAAATGTGACCTTTTTTTAGGAAGAGTTGCTGGAACTGTAAAATATAGGTAATGATATTCCTAGTAGTGTAAAACACCTGGAAAGTAGCTGGCTTTGACTTCAGACTGTTTCATTGTTTTGTTTTTTCTTTAATGATTTGGAGGGAAGATGTTGTTTCTCAAACACATATTTTGTATGACTGCTGTTTGTGAATCTTGATCTTTTCACAGTGTAGCAAGACAGAATGTTAGTAAAGTTAGAAAAGACTATGAATTTAGTTTGGTGTATATTTTTTCCTTCAAAAAATAACTTACTAAGTGGCTCGCATCTTCCCAAGATGGTTTAAGTGCCAGTTTTGTTTTATTGCATTGTAAACAAGGTGCTTACTTAGCTTCAAGTGTATAAAAGACTTATTTATGCTGACTATTACTGAGAATTACTGAACTAGGAGGAATTAATCAAGCTGTTGTGCAGGTGAGAAGATGTACAGAGTGTGTGTGTGCATCTGTGTCTGCACATGCTGCGTATGTTGGCCTCCTCATTGGCACATTGCAGATATCTCCCAACTTTAATTGATGTACATTGGTTTTTAATTTTAGGAGAATAAATCAGTAACTTTATTTCTTTAGATTTACATGCATGATTTACTTTTTTATAAAACTCTACTACTCCAATCCATTTCTTAAATATGTGGCCAGGGTATTCTGCTTTGAGAGAATGATCTTAACTCAAAGACTTCCAGTCTTAGCACCACAGATAAAGAGGGTGATATGGGAGATAGGAGCTACAATGTGAGGATTTTTTTGAGAGTGTTGTAAGCTTAGAAATACATTCTATATCCACTGCTTTAGAAGTAGGAATCATTAATTGTAACTTGTAATTAGAAAGGGTTACTAATATATTCATGTATGGTTTTTGGGTCTGGGAGATTTTGGAAAGAAACAACCTCTACTCCCAACAGACGTAAATAAAAATTTGTGGAAACTTCTCACTGACAATATGCCCTGGAGAAAAAAATGAGATAAATATTCATAAATATGAAATTCATAAATATGAAACCTGAATCTATTATACTAGCAATTAATTTCTGTTTTGCAGTTATGGAGTTAAAAACTATTTAAAAATTAGTAAAAGAACATAACTGAGATGTTGAAAGTACACATTCTTTAAGAAATTTGTCCTTCTGTTGTATTTCTGCCAATGCTTTTTCCTTTTGCTTAAGCACATATACTAACAGATTTTTTTAGGGTTTTGGTTTTTTTGGTTGTCTCCTCAAGAAATCAAGTATGCATACAGGTTACAAGCCCCTGATACATCTTCAGTGACCCTTGGATTGTGCTATAACATATCTTATAAACATATATAACAAAAAGGATACTGTCACTATTTTGTTATATAGTGTTACTAGTAAATGTAGTAACTTGTAGATGAGATCATGCAAACTTAAGTGTGGGAAGTAGTTTGAAATTTTCACCCTATTAAGGGCATTTAGTAGTAGTTATGTTGTCATTTTCAATTTCAAGTATGTTGGTTTTCAGTCACTTTTGTAATACTTGTGATGGTAGTAGAGGAAAGGAGGAGAAGCAAAAATTCCCTTGGCATAATTGCAAATAGCATAAAAGGCCCAGAATATGTACCCTTCATATGTAGTTAAAAATTACTATCCCATGTGGTATTTCAATATATCCCTTTGATTGTTTGAATCGAAGATCAATCATATTGCTATTGTTAACAGCTCTGAAAGAGAAACGTTTTCAGTGACTGTAATCCTGGTGTGGTACTCCATGTCAATCCACACTGTTTTAGGCTTTGATATCTTAGTGTCCTCTCTCTGTATAAGAGTTAAACTTCTTAAGTTTTTGTTGTTTCACTAATGCCTGTCTTTGCTACACAGTATTGCTAATACTTGGCAGATAAGAAAAGCAAGTAAATACTTTTTAAATTGACAATTACTATATTAAAATGCACATTTGAATTTTAGGTAGTCCTATCTGAAATGAGACTAACTAGAAGTGAAGTATGGGAGCATGTACAGATGGGATCTTCCATAAAAAGTCAAGATTTTCAAGATTAATTCATGTCCAAGTGACTTGCTTTTCCTCAGTTCATCATATGTAGGCTGAAGGATTTTAGTTGGATAGAACTGGTTTTCTTGTTGAAAGTAATTTCGTTATGAGTAGAGAAGTAGTGAAATTAAGAAATTGCTGGTGATAAGCTGAAACAAAACAGCATCACTGTAGCAAAATAACAGCTGCTTTTTAGGCTGCTTTTTATGGGGAAAAAAAGTCCCAAATTAGATGAATGTGTCACTTGAGCATATGCAAATGTGCTTCTGAGGCACTTAAGGTACAGTATGAAAAAAAAATCAAGTTACTAAAGATCAGCTCTTTTCCCCATTCACTGGCACTGCTTTAATAGCAGTGCTCTGCAGCTTCCTGAAGTGTAACTCCTTCAAAGACCAAAGCAAACCCCCAAAGTAAGGTTGTTGGGATAGCTGTGGTGGCAAGCTGTGGAAAACAAACAAGAATAGCTTAGAGCACCTTTGTGAAATAAATCTGTGGCTTGTTGGTGTGTAGGGCTTTTTCATTTGTGTTTTTGTGACCATCATCACCACCATTCCTTAAACGTTACTGGGACAAAGAGACTGGCTGGACACAGTCACGGTTTCTCTTGAGTGGGAAATCTTACAATATTGTGGATACTAAGAAATGGTTGGCCTTATCTGAAATATCTATTGTTGTAAATGGGTAGAAAGATCAGTATGGAAATTAAACTTTCAGAACTTTCATGTTTTTTACAGTTATTTACTCGGGAAATAATGCCAAATTGGAAATATTATAAGACGTATTCTTTGTATTTTAAGAATTGGCAACATTTGCAATACCCTCGATTTAGCTGGAGCTTTCTAGCTAGGTGTCTAGTTTTTGTTCATTACTGTTCTCTGTGCTATGCTAAAGGGAGAAGTTCTCAGCAGAAGGAAGGATAGCAGAAAGCCTGAATAGAATAAAAGGGTGTTTTTCTTTGGGAGCATTGATGGCTTTAGACTTTGAACATCTTTAATTTCACAATAAATGCATGCAATTGATTGTCATTAAACAAAATGCTTTGAGGGTTTACTTTTTTTTCCCCCTAGGTATGCCTTACATTTTGTTATACAAAGTGGAATTTCCTACTATATCATGATCATAATTGGAGTGGAAAATATGCACAAGTAAGTTTCCATTCTAAAAGTTACTTTCTTTTTCTTTTTCAAGAATGCTACTGTTGAGGTTTGGTTTTTTTTGTAATGGTGCATATACACCATAATTCTAGCTGTATCATAACATCTCAGTAATTGAATTCTCTAACTATGGTTTTATTTTCAGGAGAGAAGATGGCTTGAGAATTTTGCTAGCTTTTTGGAATATCTAAAGCATATTAAAATAATACCCCACAATTTTTGTATTCTACATATTCTTATTTTTTAATCATTGCTTAATCCTGAGTATTTCTAGGTGTTGACAAATGACAAATGTAATTTGAAAATAGACAATGCTTGTAGAAGGAAGATGTCTAAATGGAAGACAATGTGTGAGGAATTTCTCTAGGTACTAAGTGTCTTTAATTCCTTTTTTTATGCTGTCTTAGGTTAAGTATCCATTTATAAAACCCATATGACAATATTTTAAGTTTGAACGCTTGATTATATTAGCAGTATCTGAATCCATATAGAATAACACTTGTTTTTCAGTTCTTAAAAACAGGAAAGACATTTGTTTTATTACTGTATGCCTATGTTTTACTATTCAGCTAGCCTAGAGATCAGAAACAAATTAGGTTCCCACTGTGTTAATTCCTGCATAAATGTTTAGTAACATAGCAAATCCTTGCTTGAATAGGTTCCTGAAGTATGTGGGGCTGTTGAACAGATGCTGGTAGAAGAAACAAAGAGGAAAATTGCTTTACACAGAAAGCATGGGCAGCCGTAGTTAATGATCCTACCTGTTAGACTACTCTGCTGAATTATACTGTGATAGTGAATGTAATTTTACTGTCTTTTGAAATATCCCACATTAGGCTCTTATCTTCAGGATTTACTTCAAAGCCGCATGAATTCAAATGGCTGTTGATGTAAGGGAACCTCATTTGGTTGGGTAGCTGGTTTATAGACACAATTTCTTTGATTACAGGTTATTGTAAAACAACTCGTTCATAGAAATTTCTCCTTAGACATTCAACAATGTAAGCTACAACTTACGTTACTCAATACTGTAAAAGAAATTATTAATGTGGTTAAATGAAGCAAAGGGGGAGGTACCAGTCTGGAACACTTCCGTCTTTATCATAACACGTTCTGTAGGTTTCTTGAAAATGGAAATCCAGCAGTGGTTTACATTCCTAATAGCATGAGACAGGTAGGCAGATTTCCTGCACTGTGGCAAGGGAACACTAATTCCTGATCCTCCTAATTCATACCAGCTGGTTTAACTGCATGGCCTGATCTGCCGAGATGTTGGCTCTGCTATACACAGCTGTTACTGCACAGCTGGGAGGGGAAACCTAGATTTGATTACAGAGCTTATGTTGCTTTGTCACTGTATAAATTAGTCTGCCATTGGATAAAACTAAAAAAACTCTTCAGTGGAAGAAAAAAACATAAGAGTCATTTATTACCTTAAAATTGTGGACAGTGTGTGGATACTGTATGGGAAGCTCCAGGAGCCACTTCTAGTATGTGATACAGGCAAGACTATACAAAGTTTGCTCCCTCCGTTGCTGGAGTATCACAGAAACGATGATTCCTGTACCTTTCGCTGAGGAATGCATCAGTGACACTTTTCTGTCAGGAAAATGCCACTTAAACCTTTCTGTTTGGCAGTCTGAACAGAAACGAATGTGAATTACTCCCATCCCCATCTAAGTGTTTGTCTTCAGGCTGTGAATGTGTCTCATGGAGCCCAGGGCAGATTGAAGGTTAAGTGCTGTACGGTAGAGTGCAGCTGGTACCAGCTGGCCTCAGGACTGGAGAATGTCAATGTTTCGGTGAGGATGTGTGTATATGTACAGCTAATCGTAGTACTTGTATACACCTGCATAGCCCCAGGGTTGGGATTTGCTTTCTGTGTTGTAGAGGGACCCATTGGCTGGCAGTCCTAGTCAGAGGTTACCTGCATTGTTCCATGAGCATCTTAACCTTGGAGTCAAACTTCAAATACCTATATGTGATGAAAATGTGGATTCAAGTGGATTTTGTATTGGAAAAGCAATTGTGTATCGTAGAAAATATTTTTGTCTGTCACGTAAATTCATTCACTGACCTTAGTTTCCTCCTTTTCCCTGCCCTGCTTGCTGTACTGCAGATTGCATAAATGTATAGACAGGAAAGACATTATTCCTCTCCTTCCTGTTTTCCCTACCCTCTAATATAGCTTCTCAGTCTCTCCAGCCTCTCTAAAAATTGCTTGAACAAGTAAGAGACAAGTACATTTTTAAAAAATGCTATCAGTTCAGTTGCTGTGCGCTGGTTATACAGGCTTCCTTACCCTCTGAAGAAAGGAGAGGTTTTTGATAAACTTTTGCATCCTCCAAAGCACTTCTACCTTTCATGGTAGCTGTTATGTCTGCTATTCTGTGGTTCTGTTTTGTTTTGATGGACATACAGTTCTTTGTGCTGTCCCCATACCCATGTATGTGAGCTGTTTGAACATGGTAATATAAAGAGATAGTTGAATTTGAGTAAACTAACTGGTTGTAACTGGTCTGGTATCTGTGGAGGTGCTTCCTGGTCATACCTTTTCTTGAGATTTAGGAATGTTAGTCCTCAATAAGTTCCCTTATGCTCCAAGCTAGAACTAGGACTGAGGGGAAAGCTCCCCTTTGCCTTCATTCCTTACTGTGGGGTTGACAAACAATGGGAGATGTGGCTAAGGAGGTATGGAGGAGATTTGATGGTTTTATCTTAAAAGTCTCAAATTAGAGCCAAGTAAGTCTTGATCATCTGAGTAAACTAATTTCCCTGGCATATTAATTGTGGCACTTAATTTGTCAGTCAGGTGTTTAATAATGCTGAATGTCATGATTTTTCTGATGCTTACCTAGAAATCAGTCTTGTATTCTGAAGACTGTGAATGGAAACACTGACTAGCACCAGAAAGTGATTTTCTATATGCTGGAGATTTGATGATTATAGAAATAACCATGTAAATGGATGTCTGTCTTCAGTTACTTGAAAAGTAAGTACTTGTTGAAGTTAACAGCTGTGAAGGAATTTCCTAGTAATCCTTGTGAATTTCTTCTAAAAGTATTTGCTCTAAGTAGCTATTGCAAGTTCATCCACTCTGATGACTTCCTGTAACAGTCCTGGCTGAGCCTGAATAGAGCTCAGTGCATGACTTAAAACAATGAATGTGTAAGTTGAAAAAGAACTTGGTATATTATCCTTCCTAAAATTGGAATGTTTGAATGGAAAGGCCTTTAATGAGCATATATTTTGTAATTATAGGAATGGAGTGAAAAGAGAACTCAAACATTCTTGGTAGGTGTAGTGCCTACCACTTTTTGCTGTACTTTTAAATAAAGATTAAATAAATTCATTGAATCTTGGGGGGGGCGGGGGGTAGGGTGTGTATCCCTACAGAGGTATAAGGAGAAAGAAGGGTAGGAATCATCTCGTGTCTGCAGATTTGTAAAGGTTAATACTGAAACAGAGAAGCTGAAAAAGGTAATGCATGGGCATTTTTAAAGTGTTGTAGCCTTCTCAGCTGGTTCGGTACAAAAAAGACATATGGTGCCTTAATGCACCTAGAAAAAAAATCTGATTATATACTTTTTATTTCCAGACAAAAGAGTCTAAATCAGTCTTTTTCTTAAATCATCACTTCCCTTTTAAAATTTTATTTATTTTACACTTGATTGATGATGTTACTCAAAAGAACAGTTCTCAGAAGAACAGGGTTTTTAAATAATGCCATTGGCATATAAAACCTTTTTTTTTTACACTTGAAAACTCAGGTGAAAAAGAAAATGGACTTTCATAGGAGGTAGCTATACTTTGAGTATTGATGTTTAACTGAAGGAGGGTTCTCTTCCTACACTGTGTGTTTGGTTTCTGTAAGCATGTAGAGGACAACCCTATCTTGGAAGGAAGCAGTAGTGTAAAATTGCCTGGGTGTGTTAGAAATCTGTTGTGATGGAGTAGCTTTTTGGCTTGCATATAGATTTTATTTTTTTTATCATTGTGCTCAAAGTGAAGCTGAGCACAATCAGTCAATCAAAAAGTCATGTTTTGGGGCTCTGTGTTTGGTAATCTCTGTAGCATCTATACAGATGATAGCATAGATAGCTGAAGAAGCATGCTTCTTCAAGGCACATTACTCTGCCTGTCATGCTGCCAAGCAACTTGACTGTTAGCAAATTAGCTCTGAGTCATGGTATCATTGCTGCATGGTTTATTACCTCAACAAACTATTGATGTCAAATAAATCAGACTCCCTTCAAAATGAAGTGGCAGAATAAATTGTACCTAGAAGAATTCAGTGAAAGCTATGTTCTCAGCTCCTGGCAAAGACAGCTGCTAATAAGAGTTGATTAAAAATTCTAGTTGTGTGGCATTGGCTGAATTGAGCCAGTGGTGTTTGGGATAGAGGGATTACATGCAAGGGTACATGTATTACGGTAAATTTTCTTCTCTAAGAGCATAATTATCCATGTTTTTTTTACTCTTCAGTGACATTTCTTGCATTTGAGACAAATTTTACTTGACTAATTATGACAAGCTCAGCAAATAATAATTATATTGTTCTTAGTGTAACTGCTAGCTGTAAGTTAGGCAAATCAGTTTTGCCTGCAGAACTGCAAGTGGTGGTGTATGAAGTGTCTGGCTTGGAGCTAAAAGATAATTGATACCAATTCACTGCAAACTGTAAAAATTCTATCTGTGGGGTTTCTTCCTTATTTGGGAGGGGGGATGTAAATAAAAAACATTGATGTTTAAAAAATACAAACATCTTAGTTTTAAAATTCAATGTCTCAATTAAAGATGTTGAGTTTCATATAGCTTGTAAAGCTTTTCAGTTTTGCAGATCAAATGTCTTTACTGGAAGTTAAAGACAAGGTCACAGAATCATAGAACAGCTGTGGAGGGAAGTGTTTCTGACTCCCACCCTGCCTGTTGAAAGCAGGATCAGCTAGAGCATGTTGCTCTGTGAAACCTAAGTCTTCCTTAGTACTGTCATGATCCTGAATAGTTCCAGTTGTCATAAGCATGCTAGCCATTTCCTTTTGGTGTCTTGCTTCAATGTCTATTATTGTTTAAAATTTATTTCAGGTGACTTCATGCAGCTTAGTTTTCTCATCTGATGATCTGAACTGACAGAAAAGCTTTTTATACTTTAATTTTCCCTCACCCAATAATTGTCCAGGTTTAGTATTATTAGCTTAAATTGATCAGGCTCATTTCAATTTAAAGTGAAATAAATTAGCTGTGCTTGACACAATTAATATGATAGGAGGAGACAATGTTACGCAACAAGTAGTAGCATGTCTGTCTTTCCATTTTTATATGAGGTAGCATCAATAATAAAGAGTTATGAGGGCAGAACACATGAAACAAAGACTATGCCAAGAAAAAGTATAGAAGTCTTCTGTCTTTAAGTCAGCAGAAACAGGTAGAAGCCAGGCTGAGTAATGAAGAAATGTCAGAGGGAGTATTTGACACTGCAAGTTGGTTTTACTTCGAATTAACTTTTCAGTTACATTTGAAGATAAATGTTCTTCCAGTTTTCAACCAAGAAATCCCATATTTTCTTCTTGATAAAGATGGTGAATGATCTTGAGGAGAAGCTGTATGAGAAGTGGCTGAGGTCACTTGGTCTGTTCAGCCTGGAGAAGAGGGGGAACCTCACTGCTGCTACAGCTTCCTTGTGAGAGAAGGAGACACTGATCTCTTCTCTGTGGTCATCAGTGATAGGACCCAAGAGAATGGCCTGAAGTTGTGTCAGGGAGGTTTAGGTTGGATATTTAGGAGAGTTACTTCACCCAGAGGATGGTTGGGCACTGGAACAGGCTTCACAGGCAAGTGGTCACAGCCCCAGCCTGACAGAGCTCAAGAAGTGTTTGGACAGTGCTCTCAGGGACAGGGTGTGACTCTTGGGGATGGTGCTGTGCAGGGCCAGGAGTTAGGATATGTTATCCTTGTGGATCCCTTTCAACTCACCATAATCTGTGATGTTATGAGAAGGTATGCAATGGATTTACTTGTGTTCTCTTCATTATGGGAAAATTTGATTTCTTGCACATAGCCCTCCTGAAAGCAATTTCCTTATGTATTGTTTTGGCATAGTTTTTAGTTGAAAAGCTGAGTGTTTTAGAACAGTAAATTTCAAATTTTCTTTTTAAAAGTTGCATTGAATTATGCTGGAAGAAAGGTGAGTAAATGAAAGATGGAAATCACAGTATGGTTTAAATTTACTGTATAATTTATGGTACCTATCTTAAATCTCAGCTTTTGGTGTTCTGTTGTCTGGGAAATTTTAGGTATGTGCTACTTTAACAGGTTTATTGTGTGTTTACATCTGGTAAGAAGATGTAAACCTTAGACAATGTAGCATGGAGTTAATCTTCAAAACTGGATAATACCGAAGTAAAAAATACTTAGTATAGCCAAGTGCTAAGCAATTCTTGCAGTCATTACTCATCACAGGCACAACAGGAACTGTGAAGTCAGTAGGCTTGCAAAAGGAAGCTCTGGGTAATTTGGTGTTTGATTACTTAGAGTGAATAATATGTTTTATTAATAGATCATACCACATGGAAATGCACAATGCACGTAAGTAATGCACCGTTTTAAACAAGAGTCACATGGGTAGCTTTCTTTTTCTTTGTATTCTGCTCTTTCTAGGAGTGTCTGTTTTAAATCATATATCCTGGGAGCTCTTTTAAAAGTGTCAGGCTTTTCAGCTCATTGGGGTTTCCTCTTTTGCTTCCCTCCACTGTAGTGTCCATTTGTGATACCATGTGTAATATATGCTGTGTCATCATCCACGTGCCTAATCACTGTCTTCTAGCTTTGATACTGAGTGCTGTTTTTAGTGGTAGGTATTATTGTTTTTGTAAAAAGCTTTTTGTCTTCAAATAATATTAATCCCTTTAATGCTTTAAGGGTATTTTGTGAGGTGTAAATGAGGTGGTATGCATACAATGAGATTAAATAGTAAGATTTTACTATTTCCCTACATAAGCTGTACAGATGTCAGCTAAAATTTGGTAAATGTGTTATAACAAAAGAAAAACCTGTAGAGCCCCCCCGTTTGTTTTTTTTTTCTACAAGATGGAAGGGGCTCTGATTGATCAGTAGTATCCACTTGTCTCCAGTTGTAATGGAACAAGAGTCCAGGCTCCTCTGGATCTCTTTCTCTGCATGACCATAGTGCTCTGAAAAGCTGACTGGTAGATGCAGGACGCACATTATTCTGCAGAGAGAGGACATTCATATAAACCTGTAGGCTTGGTGGTGTTCATTTTCAGTTGTCCTGACTGCAGTAGGTTTGCTAAAGGTTTGCATCAGAAATTCATGTAAGAAGTGTGATTGTGATTACTTGAGTTGTTTGCACAGTAAGTTATCATATTGTGTGATAACAAAATTAACATTTGGTCTGTGTGACCATGATGTGGTATATTCTATTACTGTACCTGAGGTACCTTTCCAGAACGGTGTGAGTGCCTTACTACCAAGGTTCTATCAGAGCTGCACTCACAAGCCAATGGCTTCATCAATCCTAGCTGCTGGAGAGCAGAATAACAGCTTTTGCTGTGTTTTGTATAAATGTCTGAAGTATCAACGTCCCTGTCCAGATAGGATATCTTCACACTGAAAAAGCTAAGGCTTTCAGATGTGGGAACAAAACTTGATTCATGGGTGGATTCTGAAAAATGTGTTAAAAAAAAAAGCTTTATTCTGATGTTGGTTTGATGTAAAGTAAATGGTTTTGGAGGCTGGTTAGTTTCTCTGGTGTTTTTCCATACTTCCTGTTTGAGCAATTAGTATATGTGACACAATCTGTATAAATAGAAGAAGGGTCTAAATAAAGGAGCCTAAGACATCTAGAAGCAGAATGTTTGGTTTGTTGTGCCAGCTATGTTTTGCTACTCATATAATTACTCAATGCATTTTTCAAAGATCCTGCAAAAGTATTCCCTTTGCAGTTCTCTCAGGAATATGAAATTATTTCTGCTCATAAACATCATCCTCTTATGAGTGAGAATTGAAATACAAGGTACAACATAAACTCAAATATACAATTATCAGATGAAGTCCATCCAGTTCTTATGGCAGAATAAATCCTTTTGCTGGAAGTAGTAAATCCCATATATTTTAGCAGTTAATAATAATGAAATTAGTGAAGTGATGCTTTCTGAAATTGGTAAAATGGGCAGTGGTAGAAGCAATGCCAGTGTTTGCTAATACATCAGTTCCTTACAAGCATCACCACTTTGTGTTTATGAGCAGAATCAATCAAGACATAAAATCATTCTTAATATTTTCAATCTTCTGCTGTAGGTGTTACCCAATGTAAGAACATCCATTATTCAGTATAATTCTTGTAAACTTATTCTTCAGGTCAGCACTGAGAGGCATTTGTTTAAAGTATATTATCAGGATGGTAATGACCTGCTGTGTGCTTCTTTTCATTGTGAAATGAAGCCATTATTTGTCCATAGTGTTTCTCCAGTGTTTCATAATCACATATTGAATTTTCTTTCCTTACTCTGATCTCATAGTGTGAAAATATGTGATCAGTCAGAAAGTAGCTTCTGTTTCTTAATTGTGCCTTTTCTCCATCTTCTGCAAACACATAGGAACATTGTGACACTGTCCAGTTTGTTCTGGATACGCAGCCTCAGTTTTTATGCCACAGGGCATGAACAGTGATAACATATGTTTGAAATGGCATTTGGTCAGGTCACTGAACAGATACCTGAGCAACCTGTATTAGGTCACTTTCTTCTCCTTGGCTGTGAAAATTCTTGCTGTGTTCCTGTCTGCTTCTGTGTGTTAAGAATTGTAGTAGTGATTAACAGGTAACTCATGGAAATTGTGGTTCATTATGCAGTTTCGAGAAGATGGAGTGGGAAAGACGAGACCAAACAACCCAAAGCGAGTAACTGGTACTTGAATTGCAGACTGTGTATTTATGGTCGTCCTGACCTGTTCTCTTATACTTGAGTAATCAGACATTGTAGTTGGGTAACTAAAGCAGACAATCCTTGAACTATCAGTGTGCTCAGTTAAGGGTTCTCTGTTAAAGGGAATCTTTTGCAAATGGAAATATTGATTTATTTTGCCAGAGAAGTTCAGAATACCCTATCTCTGAGAGCCTGAGAGATTCCAGAATAGGACTTGTGCCAGATGGATGCTGGTTGGTGGATGCTTTAGATGCCAAGAGGTCTCAGGAGGCAGAGGAAGAAAATGGATGGTAGCCTCAGTTCAGCCAGACAGTTCCTGTTAAAGGCTCAGCAGTGAGCCTTTCCCTGTAGCAACTGATTTCGTAGTCTGCTCTGTCAGCATCTGATTTTCTAATGGGAAATTAATGAGTTTGGGGTTCTGGGATTGACTCATATAGGAGCAAGTCCTGGTTTTCTGATGTGAATTTTCTGAGATGATCTCTTATATTAATTGTAAGTCTTTGCAGAATTTGACACTGGTTGAAGTTGGAAGGAACCTCCCAGAGATCACCCTCCTGTTCAAGCAGGAGCAGCCTAGACCCAGTTGTCCCAAACTATGTCCAGATGGCTTTTGAGTATCTCTAAGGAGGGCGAGTTCACCGTGTCCTGGGGAGCTTCTGGCAGTGTTTCTTGCTGTTTGGAGAGCACCTGTGTTTCAGTTTGTGCATATTGCCTCTGGGCACACTACTGTCACTGGGCACCATGGAAAAGAGCGTGGCTCCATCCTCTGTGTAGCCTCCCTCCAGGTATTTACACACATTGGTGAGATCTCCCTGAGCCTTCTTCAGGCTGAACACTCCCAGCTCTCTCAGCCTTTCTGTATAAGAAGAATGCTCCAGTCCCTTATCTTAGTGGCCCTTTGTTGGTTTCTCTCCAGTATGTCCTTGCCTTGTACTGAAAACACAGCACTGGACCTGACATTCCTAGTGGCCTCACCCACTGTCCAATAGGGAAGATGGGTCTCCACCCATGACCTGCTGGCAATGCTTTGCCTAATGCAGCCTGGAATGCCATTAGTCTTTGTGGTAAGAGCATGCAGCTGGCTGCTGTATGGAATAGACTGTTCTCTAAGTACAAGGAACGTTTCTTTTGGAAATCAAACATGAGGGTGTTTTTCCTTAAGAAAAGCTATTTAGCTACTTTATTCTACCAGCTTCAAAAAATCCCAATTTGCTTTTACAAAAGTGCTTCTAGCCATGTTATTTGTTTGCCTGATTTCTGTATCTAAGGCTCTAATGGTTTATTTTAATTTGTTTGATTTTGCTTTTATCTTTTTTAATTATAAAGCAATACCTGAAGACATTTGGAGATTTCCAAAGATCAGGTCTCTGTTTTAGTACTGATGAGGTTAAAGAGGTGTGGTTCAGTGCCGTAGTGAAGACCTGTGATGGGTGGTGTCCCTCAGAGGTCATTACTGGGACCAGTGCTAAGGGATTGAGTGCACTCTCAGAAAGTTTGCCAAAGACATCAAACTGTGGTGCAACCAACACCGCTGCAGGGAGGGAGTGCTGTTCAGAGGGACTGGACAGGCTTGAGAGGTGGGCCTGTGCAGAGGTTCAACAAGGACAAATGCAAGGGGACAGTACACCTGGGCTGAGGCAATCCCAAGCAAGTACAGACTGGGTGGAGAACAGATGGAGAGTAGCCTTGAGGAGGATTCGGGTGGTGTGATGAGATGCTCAGTGTGAGCTGGCAATGTGCACTTTCAGCCCAGAAAGCCCATCCTGGGCTGCATCACAAGAAATATGGCCAGCAGGTCAAGGAGTCAGTTCTGCTCCTGTGGGACCCTACCTGGAGTGCTGCGTTTAGATCTGGGGTCCCCAACATAAGGGTATCAGACTGTTGGAGCGAGTCCAGAGGAGGACTGTGAAGATGATCAGAAGGCTGGAGGACTTCTCTTGTGAAGACAGGCTGAAGCTGTTCAGCCTGGAGAGGGGAAGGCTTCAGAGAGACTTTACAGCACCTTCCAGTACCTCAAGGGGGCCAGCAAAAGCGCAGGAGAGGGCCTGTTCACAAGGGCATGCAATGATAGGGCAAGAAGGAATGGCATTAAACTGAAAGAGCAGAGGTTTAGATGAGATATAAGAAAGAAATACTTCCCTGAAAGGGTGATGAGGTCCTGGAACCAGAGAAGTTGTGGATGCTTCATCCCCATAAGTGTTCAAGCCCAGGCTGGATGGAGCCCTGAGCAACCTAGCCTAGTGAAAAGTGCTCATGGGCAGGGGGGTTGGAACTAGGTGATCCTTATGGTGCCTTCTAATCCAAGCCATTCTGTGGTCCTATGAATTGTTTTTCCAAAATTCAGTCCCTTTCTGGTTCCTTTTGATTCTTAAAAATGGAAGAGCATGATGGGCTATATGTGATCGGTTTCATCTTATTTTTTCCAATCCCTTAATGAATAGAAGCTAATGCTGTGCTTGTGCATTTGAAATTGGCTGAATGGTTCAATCACCTTGGGCATAAATTTGACTTTTTTAAAGAGTCATTGGAAACTGGGAGCTGAGTGAAGAGGCTACTATCGTTTGAAATCTGTGATGTTTTCAAAGCCTCCCCTTTCTTGTGGACTTGATGTGTCCTGCAGACCAAACTTTGCCATTCTTTTGTACAGTCAGAATTCCATTTGGGTAGCTGGACCTTGTATTTCCATTCTGAGTACCTGCTAATGGTTGCATTCTTGTGAACTGGTGCAATTCCTTGTTGTTTTCCTTCTGCCTATGTCTCTTGCCTTGATGGAGAAACTGTATTGTGCCATGATCTTTTGTGTGTGAACTACCATACCTATCGATGCTTTTCAGTTTGAAGGGTGTGATCATTTTTTCATTTTTTTTTAAATTTGAATTGGTGATATTTATCTGGCTGTTTTGAACTGCAATGCTCTTGTGTTTTTCTGTATCTGCTGAAGTCTGGACATAGCATAACCTTTTCAGCTTCAGATAGGAAAGAATTTTCTGTATGTCTCTTCCAGGATTTTGTGTTGGATGATATTTATTAGAGAGACTGCTACTTCCAAATTATTTTAATACTCCTGTTATTTTCCAAGGGATTAACTACTCTCTCAAATACAGGATGCTGTCACAGCATCTATCAGAATCTCATTTCCTTTAGGGATCTTTTAAAAGATCATTTTGAGATAATCTTTCTTGGTAGGGTATTTTGATTGGAAAAAAAGAAACCCAGACAAACAAACAAATAACCAAAACCAAAGGAAAACCAAAAAAACTCCAACCAAAAAAACCTCACCCTAGAACTAAGCCCCAAACAAACAACAACAAAATGCAGATCCTTGGGCATTTATTGTTGTTTTAGAGTCTGACATAGTTCAGTATTTCAAATTCTAAGAAGAGGGAAGGACAGCATGAAAAACAAGTTGGGAACAGGACCTCTGACTTCATTTATGTCGGGACTTTGGTAGGTGTTACTATTTTCTACCAATATAGTTGTGAAGTTTTTGTTTTTTTAAATCTTTGCATCATGCTTTCTGACTAAATCTTGGGGGAAGGGGTGATTTAATTTCTCGAAGGGAACTAGTAACTTTACCCTTTAAACATCATAGGTTGTTTATTTGGCTGCAGTAATGAGAGATGCTGTATTATTCATGAAATGTCAATCTTCTTGCTGTTTGAACTAGATAAATATAATGAAATGTGATTTCCAGATATTGCATAAATAGAGCTCCCAATCCATATAAAACATTTCTAGATGGTAAGAGAGCATTTCTGTTTCACTGGAACACAAAGCTGTCCAAAATACAGGGTGCAGAAAGTCTATCAACCAACTACTACTGTCACCATTTAAATGAAACAAGTATGCACCTTCCTTTTAGACAAGCTCAGACTTTTAGAAAGAGATTAATTCCTCAGGATCTGTTGGCATGAAAATGTTTATTGAAAATTGAAGGGTTTTTTCTGAACTGGAGACTATCAAAAGTATTTTCAAGTTAATATGGGGAGTTGCTTGTGGTTTTGGTTTTGTTTTCTCCTTATAAAAGCAAAGGAAGTTTCTATATTTATATGGTTATACTATGGTTTTGATTTTTATGCCCTTTGGTAGACTAGTTATACTACGAAGAAACCAGCAGAAGTAAGGAATAGACTAGAAACAGTATTCCACTTCTTTCTACACTGTCTTCTCTGAGTTGCTGGAAAGGAGAAAACAATAAGACTTCTGTCAACAAATTAATGCTTCTGGAAGTGCCTTTCTGAAGGAAGAAACCTTCATCTATTTTCATGCTTGTCTGTCTTCCTGTTTCTTTCTTGTGCTCATCAGGGCTTGTCTTGTGAGAATCAATGTGTGGGTGCAGTTCTGCTGCAAAGTCCAAGATCTCTTCTTGAGGAGGAGGGACAAAGCTTCTCATGCATTGTAACTCAGGTTCTTAATCCACATCTACTCTAAACCTGTCCCCGAGGTATATATGCAAGATTATTTTTTTTTAATCAAAATTTTAGAAATAACTTGTCTTACAGTGGATTGCTGTCTATGTAGCTTTTGGCCATGAGCTTTGTATCACCATTTGGGATGGTGCTGCATGAAATTAGAGTTCTGATACTATGTTTGCATCTTGCTCATTTTTTCCCCCTTTTGTGGAAGTTAAGAAATCCATTATTCTAAGCATAGTATTTGGATTTCTGCATTTCTTCAGAGATTCTGTCTGCTTTCTTGCAGTCCCTGCTTTCCCAAAGGAATTAATAAGAAGTGCTACATCTGGCTTTTCAAGGAGACAAGCATATAGAGTAAAGGCAATACATAAAGAAGGGAAAAAGTATGGGTGAGAACTTCAGCTCAGTTAACTTTTTTATACTTTTTTTTTTTTGCTTTCAATTATGTGTTCTGTGACTGATTGCAAACAAGTTTAATACACAAAATATTTGAACAATCTGTAAATTAGAAAAAGATGTTGTAGATTACCTCTCTCTTAGCAGACAGGTTTCTGGATTTACTGGTGCTAAAGCTCATCCTCACTTGAAAATATTTGTTTGCATTGATCAGGAGATAAGGGAGGTGCAGACTGCCCGCCCTCACAGCATAGCTGAACTCGTAATCAAACAGAGTTTAACATATGGAATGTGTTCAAATCCAAGTACATGACTATAATGAGAAATCTTTTCAGCAAATGTAACCTTGGTTTGACAAGATTCGAAGCATTTAAAAGAAATTTGAGTAGTACTAGAATGGTATGACACGAAAACAGCTCCTGTGGGTGTGTCTTGTTCCTGTACTGGAGTTTGTCTTGCCAGATCATCAGTATCTTGACTGGCTCCCACAGCTGTTTTTCCTGCCTATTGCATCTGATCTCTTAACAGACTTAATTTATAAATACTTAAAATACAGATGTCTCTTTATCTATGAACTGGAAAATTTTTTAGGTAGCATCCTTTTCTCATTTTGAAAAATATTTCTTTGATAAACAAAATCCAATATAGAATTCTGGAAATGAAGGCTGAAAAAGGTTTGAGACTTCATCTGGACCTCTGATCAAAGTCAGTTGATTTTATTTAAATTTTCATTATCTTTAAAAATAATTTAAGAATTTTACAACGTTTCTGGTCTTGTTTGGCGGTCCGTGCAGGTGCTTAATTATACTTGTGGTTAGGTTGTCCCAGAAATTAGCCCAAATTAGCCTAGAAATTAGCCTAAATAATCTGTAGTTTGAGCCCTTTTCATTTGTGTAGGGAAGTGTATTTCCCTTGTGTTTGCAGGAATCTTCTACTTATATTGCCTTCTTTCAGTCCAGTAAAGCCTGACCAAGTCTATTTAAATCTGCCTTTAGGTTGTGTTTTCAAGGCCTCTTTCCATTTTTTTGTGTAGCTGCTTTTGGAATTCTTCCAGTTGTTCTATGTCCTTTGGAGATGTGCTTCTCAAAACAGGTTGAGGTATTTGTAATGCTAAGCAGAGTAAAAGGCTTATTCTGTCTGTTAGCAATGCTGTTACTTTCAATGGATCCTTTCCTGCTCTAATGCTGCCTAATAGTTGGTTTCTATTACAGATTTTTATGGCTGATTATCTACAGCCAAAATTGTGCTTTGCACATAAGTTAATTCAGCTCTGTTTGAGGCTTTTAAACCTTTCTTAATTTTATATTTTTTTCCCAAGGTTTTCTGATCAGCTGAGTGTTTGCAATTTTTATAATGTAATGTCTACTTGAAGATTTAATTCATGTACATACTATTACCAAAATATTTAAATGTTTCCTGTTGTTTTTGTAAGTTTGAGTTAGTGGAGTAGTATCTGATACATCCTTACGATTTGGTGGTATTATTTTTTTGTGCACTTTGGATTTGGGATGGTACTGTCCAGCAGCTCAAATGTTAGGATTAAGACAGGCTGACTGGCTCTGTAGGCATAACTTAAACCACAGCCAGGAACTAAGTACCATGCAGTACTAATAAAAAGGGAGACAAAGAAATAAAACTGTAGAGAAACAAGTTATGCATGGTACAATTGCATATCACCCACTGACTGATGTCCAGCCTGTCCCTTAGCTGTGGCTGGTCCCTGGAGCCGGTTCCTCCCAGTTTCTATCCTGAGCATGGTGCTCTGTGGTATGGAATACCCCTTTGACTAGTTTGTCACCTACCCAGGCTATGTTCTCTCCTGGCTTCTTGTGCACCTCCTCACTGGCAGAGCATGAGATGCTGCAAAGTCCTTGACTTGGAGTAAGCAGTGCTCAGCACCAACTAAAACTTCAGTGTGTTATCAACATTATTCTCGTTAAATCCAAAGCACAGCACTGTGCCAGCTACCAGGAGGAAAATTAACTTTGTCCCAGCTGTTCCTCACACTGGCTGTGCTAAGAATAGGTTTGATCATGGATGGCAGTCATGTTCGTGAGGCAGGCCACATCTGCTAGTTGCAGTCATATAATCAAGTCATACTTGTTCTGGTCAAGCTTTTGATTTGGTTGTGTTGCTCGGTTTACCTTCTAGGTGTTTATAAATGCATACTGTGTAAAAAGCCAACAAAAAAAGCCCTTTATAGTACTTGATTTCAAGTTCAAGGATCTATGATTTTCTGAATTCCCCTTTCTGCTTTTAAAGATCATGTTCTAAAGAAAGGTAGCCTTTTTTTTTCCAGTTTCAAGGAAATCTTACCCATGCTCAATTTTTCTCAGTGGATAATTATTAAATATGACTAAGCATCATTTAGCTTAATATCTTTATAGAGTTTATTTGTATTTTGATTTGTCAACTCCTACTTCTCCAGATTGTCTCTGAACCTTATCTTTGATTTGCTTTCTGAAGTTGTCCATACTGCCTTTATGATTTACAGGCTATTTGATTTGCATGTTTTTGAATGCATTGTGGCTATTAAAAGGAAAAATGCCTCAAAAGCAGATTCTTGTGAATTGTTCCAAAGGTTTAGGCATTTGTTGGAGAGAAAGGGTTGCTGTCAATTGTCATCTTCTGTTAGGAAGCTAGTAGAAATAAGTTGTTTCTGGGTGAAAATGTAGTAACCACACATTTCAATTATGGTTATTCATGATTTGAAAAAGACACTAATAACTATAGAATCATAGAATGGTTGAGGTTAGAAGGAGGCAGCCTGGTCCAATCCCACTGCTCAAGCCAGGCCACCCAGAGCATTTTGCCCTGGTCCATGCCCAGATAGCTTTTGAGTACCTCAAAGGAGGGAAGACCATAAGCTCTCTGGACAACCTGTGCCTGGGCTGATGAGTAACAAAATATTTCTTGCTGTTGACACAGCGCCTTCTGTCTTTCAGTTTGTGTCCATTGCCTGTGGTCCTGTCACTTAGAACAACTGTAAAGAGCCTAGCTCCATCCTCTTTATACTCTCCCTTCAGGAATTTATATACATTGATGAGGTCACTCTGAGCCTCCTTGTCTCCAGGCTGAACAGTCCCAGCTCTCTCAGCTTTTCCCCACAGGACAGAAAGCCCAGTCCCTTCGTTATCCTTGTGGCCTTTGGGACTCTCTCATTTATGTCCATGTTTCCCTCTTGCTGAGGAGGGTAGAACTGCCCCAGCTATTCCAGGTGTGGCCTCACTGTGCAGTGCTGTATAGGGAGCATGTGCCACCTCCCTTGAATTACTGGCAGCACTTTGCAGGGTTTGGCTGAATGAGGCAGTTAATAGTATTTTGAAGAATTTCAGAACTAACAAGAAAGAATAAATGGACAAAAATGACAGGCTTGGTTCAACACTGAAAAAGCCAACAATACATACCTCAGTGGAGGCTGTTCAATTGTGCGTGCAACATGGTGGCTTGAAATTAGGAATGGGATCCGTATGTCATGGACAACCTCCAAGAAAAGCTTTGTAAAGCAAACTATGGAGAAAAACAGGGAGGCTGTATTGTAGTTGCATGGATAGAGGATGTGGTGTAATTCTGAGCCCAGTATCAAGGACTTTTTCACATGGAGTACTGCACATTTATTGCGGATTTGGAGAAGATAAATTAACAAAAAAAAAAAATAGGTATGGAAGATTCAGGTGAGGGATTGTGGACATCTGAGTTGGCTATCTTGAAGAGGAAGTTAATTAAGAGATGTAACGTCATTACCTGCCTAAAGCTGTTTGTCTGCATAGGAGAAACTGCATTTCTCTCGTACCACAGTGGGGAGGAGACTGGGAAGGGATCTGTGATGGAAACCTGGATTTCATCTTCCTATTGCTGAGAAAAGCAGGAGTTATGATTGTTCTGTTCAACAAGAATACTCATTTCTGAAAATAATTATTTTTGTTCATGGCAGTCTTTTGCCCTAAGCATGTACCTACTTTTACAGATATACCTAGTTCTAGCTATGAATGGAGATGCATATGAAGATCACAGAAAAGTAAGCTTATTAATTTTTCCCTCAGGAGGAATGTAAATTCAAATTGCCTTTAAAATTCTCCTTTCAAAAGGGGAAGGCATTAGCTTCTATCTCAGCTCATATGGAAATATAGGTTTTAATTTTCTGGGGCTGGGGCTAAGACTAGAAAAATGTCAAAAAGGGCTTCAGTATCCTTACTAAAGAGAAAGTGTTCTGGAAGGTTTGTAAATGCCAGGTGTCAGGATCTGTTTTAGTTATTTTGGTTTCCTACTGTAAAGAGCAAAGATAAAGTATTCTGGAGATAGATTTTTTTTTTTTTTTTTTTTTTAAAGGGAGATTTTTTAGTTCATCTTGGCTTCTGATGTAGCACAGACATATTTCCATGGTTAAACCAGTAAGTTGTTTAATTAAATGTATTTCAAAATCAAGATTGGATGCTTTTGTGGAAGATTCCAGGAGTCAGAAAATGTTTTCCATTAAACTGTATTCTGATAATCACCTTTATTGATTCTAATCTGAATGGTTTTGAGCTGTATTCCTGGCATTATTTCTTGTTATGCCTGCCTGGTTTTTGCATTTTTACTGAGCGTCCTAATGGAACTCTCATTCTTTCACTATGAAAGTAACATTTGTCTTCGAACCAGGTATTTTCTAATCTGAGCTACTGTGCCATGTGGTTCTCACAACTTCTTCTGATGTATCTGTTCTGACAAGGGTACTGTGTTAAGCAAGCCATGGGTTTGATCCTTTCTGTAAAACCTAAAAATTGCTTAAGAAGTATCAAAATCAATGGCAGTGAACAAAAGGCTCAACAAATTATGCCTAACAAAAGAAGGCCGGATAGATTATGCCTAGTTTCTTCTTTTGAAGACAAGGATAGGTGGAGGTAAAAATTGTTTCTTCTTATAAGAGCTTGCTTTTAGGGATTATGGACTGAGTAACTGCTGAAGTGTGGCAATAGGAGGGTTGCAGAGGAAGCTGTAGATGGCCCAGGGCTCATTGAGGGGCTGCAAGGCTCTGGTGATGAACTGGAAACAGGGAACCAGTTCTCAGAGGGGACAGGGAAAGCTTCTGAGGGACTGGGGCAGTTGAGCAGTCTGCCACTGTTCAGAAAATGCTGGACTTGGCTGGAAGTATGGGTCTGTCTGCCAAGGACACAATGAACAAAGGGAGGGATGTGCTTTTTGTTCTGACTGCCCTACTTGTGCTCAGATTTTTCTGTTAGGAATTTAAGCTCCTAGTTCTTGTTCTAGTAAAGTGTGTGTTCTTTTGTTTTGTTGTGTGTCATGTTCCCCCTTTTTGTGTATGTTCTCCCCACCCCCCAAAAAAAATTTTAAAAGCCTTTAAAACAATTCTCAAAAACTGCATAAAGAGGAAAGGGATGTGAGAATCCAGACACGTAATTTTAAAACTGGGGCTAACTCAGGGTGCTTTGCTAAAGTCCTGTCCTTCTCTGCCTAAGCAGTTTGGATCATTCACATGTGGAGGCTTTTTTACTGAAGTTTTCCCACAGCAAATCATAGTGACTATTGGTACATATGGTTATTAAAGTAAATTATTTTTTTGATACCTCTCTTCTAAGATTTTGTCTGAAAACTGTTACTTTGCAGTTATTTATTGCAAATTATCCTCACAAAAGCTTAATGTTTTTAATAACATTGTAGAGATTTTTCTACAATCTCTGCCACCTGTACTAAAAGTTGAGATGGCATATTTGTTCTTATAGTTACAGGCATCTGCAACTTAAAAATGTGTATTTGGGAGTAAATAGTTTTGTAGCTAGAGGGGCAAGAGGAATCTGACTTAACGGTGATGCTTACAGTGCAACAGAGTTTGCTATTTAAATATTTTAGGAATTACAAGTTTGTGTAGGAGGTACATGTTGCAACTATTAAGTTAAAATACTGGGATTTTAGAGTGAGAGGCTTTTTCTACAATTCCATAAATTCAGCAATATTTTATAGCTTGCTGTATGGAGGTATATAGATACTGTACAGATGAAACTATGTGCAAAGTATAATGATTGCATTTATCCCATGTGGCAACATCTCAGCTGTGCTCCAGTATTCATTGCTGCAATGTAATTTCTTTCAGTAGGGTTTGCTTCACCCTGCCTCCACAGCATTCTTCTGTGCAACTCTCCCTCGTGCAAGTCCTAGGAAGGAAATGGATTGTTTGAGGAAAATTAACTTGTTTTGGGACAAAGAGCTGTTAAACACTTTTGTTTTAGATTTGGAATGCACAAATATTATGATGTGATGGAAAGCTTTAATAAAAGAAATTGCTTATTTTCTTCCTCATTTTATCTTAAAAATTAACAATTAATAAACTGTTACCAGTTAAATAAACTGAATAAATTCATAGAATGAGGGACAACAAATTCTCTGACTCAGCCTCCTGCTCAAAGCAGGGTCAGTGGTGGAGACAGATGAGGTTACTCAGGACTTTGTCCTATTGGGTCTGGATAACCATTGTCATCATATGCTTTCTCCTTCAAGCTGATCATCACCTAGGAGTAGATCTATATAAGGTCAAGGTGGACCTTGAGAACAAAAACCTACCCAGTGCCTCATCACATTTAATTCATATTGAATTAAAATTACCTGCATTACCACTTCATAAAACACCTCTGAGGCTAGCAAGACAAAGCTGTGGGCTGTTGAACAGCAGTTCTAATTGTCCGAGGTTACCCTCTCTGCCTTGTAAACCTGTTCTCGTGGTTTTGCAGGGTGCCAGTGTGATTGGGCCAAGATGAATAACTATGCCTTTGGATTGAAATCTTTGTTCGTTTATTCTTGCAGTTGTATATTTTATAGGAGATATGTGTTTTCACTTTTTTGTACATCATTGCATTCACAGACTTTATTGGTTCACTCTTGAAATAATTTGAGAAAATCAGTCATTGCAGAAGTGCAGCTTGTCTGTGTACTGTTAAAATAATCAGTTTAGGCTAGAGATATGCTAATATGTTCATAGTCTCCTAAAATACCTTATCTGGCAAAGACACAAATAATTTAGGGATGCACTGCTTATTTTTTTGGTTGTGTCACTGATCCTAATTTATTAACAACTGAAGGCTAACCTATGTACTGCTTTCAATTATAATCAAAATATCTGATCTGTGTGGTAGAGCTTCATATAGACTGAAAATACTTGAATAAGTCATCAACTGAAGGTTTAAGACTACTGTGTTCAGTTATTAAGTATATAACTCTCTATGAATTGTGACAGGACTGCATCTCTCTTTTGTAGGTGTCCTTTACACTTGATGCTGCTTCAAGTAGAATGTTTTTCCCCATCCTTTCTCAGTCAACACTTGTTATCTTTGCATCTCCAGAGATGAATTATGACAAGGTTCTGGCATTCAGCTGAAATCACTAAAACAAAATATGAATCTTACAGTCTGTTGGCTTGCTTTTAATTCTGTTGTCTTCTCACAAGACTTCCACCAACCTTTCTCTTGCTGTTGCCTCTTTCTAATTTGAATGTGTGTGCTAGCATAAGACTATATGTGAAATGGTGTTACAGCAAACAGTACTTATCCCTAACACCCAGCAGAAGTTTAAAAAGTTTTCCATCTTTAAATTTTTTTTCAACTTATTCCTTTGTCCAGCAGAGAGCTACTAAATTGGTCTGGAGAATCTCTCTTATGAGGAAAGGCTGAGGGAACTGGGCCTGTTCAGCCTCAGGAGGAGGCAATTGACAGAGGATCTCATCTATGTCTATAAATATCTACAGTGTGGTTGTGAAGAGGATGGAGCCAGGCTCTTGGTGGTGCCAACCAATAGAACAAGAGGCAGTGGGCAGAAACTGATGCACAGGAAGTTCCACCTGAACATGAGGAAGAACTTCTTTACTGTGTGAGTGACCATGTACAGAAACAGGTTTCCCAGAGAGGCTGTGGAGCCTGCTTCACTTGAGATATTCAAGAGCTATCTGGACACAAACCTGTGCCATGTGTTCTAAGATGACCCTGCTTTTGCAGGGAGATTGGACCAAATGACCCACTCTGGTCTCTTCCAACCTGACCCATTCTGTGATTGAAATTTTCCAGAAAGGCCTAAGTAGAATATGCTTTCAGACTCGTCATGTCTTTACAGAATCTTTTCTCAACTTTTCCAGCAGCTAAAAGTGGGAGGAGACTGATTACTAGGAGTACAAGAGCATTATAAGTTATTTAAGAGCTAACACTCTAAATATTCAATAGCATTTCAAATTTAACCCTGGCTGGATGGATACCTGGTGGTCTAAAGCTCAACCAGTGAGATTTATTCATATTGTGAAAGCAATTTAATTCAACAGCTAGTGACAAAACATAGACATATAAACTCACCATGTTTTGTTTCACATAAATAGGATACAGCTGCTGCAAACCCCTCATGGAAGAGTTCTCATTACTCTGGTCTGAGACTTTGTGGGATTTCCGTCACCAAAACAGTATGAAATTGTTTACTTAAAAGATACTGTTGATTCCCTTTCATATTCTCAAATCACTACTAAGTGTCATAATCCCCAAACATGTTAAACTGTATTTTTTTTAAGGCATGTAGGACCAGAACACGCGCATTTAGTTGAAACATTTCTTCAAATTTGGTTTATAATGAAAATACAGAAGTAAGCTGAACTGCAGTGATACTGCCAGGCTTCACAATAATGAATAATCAGAGTGTGTTCTGTGTGCTTCTGTTACAGATTAGTTTGTCTTGATTGTTATAATATATGTGATTTTTCAAAGTCTTGACATTCCTGGCAAGTGCAGCGTAGGAGCTTCTGGATGCATTCTAAATTTCTGGCTGACTGGCAATCACACTATTTTTAGGCATGAAGGCTTACAGTGTAGAGTTTCACATGCTTAGAATAAAATGAAAAGTTCTCTTCTATTTGAAAATTAGTAATTTTGATTAACTTGAGCACAATTTATAAGTATGTAACACACCCTTTCTAACAAAAACTTGTTTTGGAGAGTAGGAAAGTTTAAGATTTAGGTGTTCTTATAATAGTGACCATAAAAGTAGCTCAGCATAAACTAAAATCAGGGAAAACTATAGAGCCCTGAGAGTCTAAATGAAAGGTATTGGTGTCCTTTTCTTCCATTTTGACAGTTAGAGGAAAGGGTGCAGCCAGAAATGGATGATGTGCGTTAACTTCTGACTTTGTAGCTGATGCCATCATGAGGTTTTGGGCTTTAGGACATTGGGACATGTTGAATGCTTCTGGGTCAAGCTCAGAGGAGTGGTCTCCAAGGAGAGTCTTACAGTAGACATCTGCCATTGACCTCCAAACCAAGATGATAGGGCCAGTGAAGCAATATTTGGGTTACTTAAGCAAACTTCAGGTCAACAGAATCTGATTCTTATGGGTGAATTCCATACCGGACGTTTGTTGGCAGAATCCTACAGTAGTTAATGTGTCATCCATCACATTTCTGGAATGCATAGGGAACTGCTTCCTCATACAAATGTTAGATGTGCCAACCAGGAGTGAGGCACTGCTGGACTTGCTGCTCAAAAACAGACAAAACCTGTTTTTAATAACTCAGTGATGGCCTAGGTGGCAGTGATCACAATATTGTGGTGTTTGGGATGTGGTTGAGCATGCTGAAGGCAGTACTGAAGCAAAAACTCTGGAATTTAGAATAACACACTTCAGCTCACTCAGAGCTCAGTTGTGAGGACTCCATGGAGGATAAAGGTGTGAGTGAGTGCTGGGTGTTTTTCAAGAATGTTTTCCTGGAAGCACAAAAGCAGTTCATCCCCTTCAAAGGTGAGGGGAGTAAGCAGAGCAAAAATATGCTTGGCTTAACTGTGAGCTTCTGAGTGTGTTCAAAAACAAAAGAGAACTGTAACAGAGATGGAAAAGTAGATTAACACCTGTTGAAAACTACAAGGACATTGCCAGGTTGTGCAGAGAGGCAGTTAGGAAAGCAAAGTATCTCTTTCCATATAATCCTCCTGTGGATTATCACAAGTTAGATGAAGTGCGTGATTGGGAAAAGCCAGCGCAGATTCCCCAGGAGAAATGGTGCTTGACAAACCTGATTGCCTTCTGTGATGAAGCAGCCTGCTTGGCTGATGGGGAATGAGGGGTGGATGTTGACTACCTGGATTTCTCCAAGGCTTTCAGTATCATTTCCTGTGGCCTTTTCCTAGAGAAACTGATGTGTGATGGTGTAGACAAACAATTTGTGCAGTGGGTGGGGAAGTGGCTGAGAAACTGCACTCTCAGCCACGTGGTGGTAGATGCCTCCTCTTCAAAGTGGCAGCCTGTCCCAAATTGGGTCCCCCAGGGCTTGATTTTGGGCCCAGGGCATTTTAATGTCTTCAGAATGTAATCTGGAAGATGGGATGAAACCGAGTAGAAAAATGGACACTTTGGAAGAGAGTGTCATCCTGCAGGAAGACCTGGGTAGGCTGGAAGAGTGGGCTGACAAGAACCTTGTGAAGTTCAGCAGGGGCAAGTGTAAGGTCCTGGGAAAGCAAAGTCCAGGAGTGCAGCACAGGCTGGGATCTACCTGTCTGGGGAGCAGCTCTGGGAAAGGGACCTGGGGGCCCTGGGGGACAACAGCTCGAGGGTGAACACTGCTGCAGCAGCAAAGAAAACCAACAAGATAATGGTCAACAGGGGCAGCACCAGCAGAGAGAAAGAAGATTTTGTCCCACTCTATTCAATGGTGGTCAGGCCACATCTGGAACAGTGTGTTCAGTTTTGGTCCCTGCTTTGCAAAAAAGGATGTGGACAGGCTGGAGAGGATCCAGAGAAGGGCACAAAGATGATAAAAGGACCAGGCAGACTGCCATAGGCTGAGAGAACTGGGTTTGTTCAGTCTTGAGAAAAGAAATTTCAGGGGAGATCTTACCACTGTATTCTAGTATTTAAAGGGTGGCTATGGAGGAAATGGAGACTTCATATGATTCCTTGGAAAAAAAAGGGGGGAAATGACATGTAATGGGTACAAGTTACTCCTGTGAAGATTCCAGTTAGACATAAGAAAACTTTTCACAGTGACAACAATCAAGCATTAGAATAATCTCCCCAGTGGTGGATTCCCTAACACTGGACTCTTTCAAGATTCAGCTGGACAGGGTGCCGGGCCATTTGTCTAGGCTGTGGTTTTGCCAGAAAAGATTGGATCAGGTGATTCTTGTCCCTTCCAATCTGGTATTCTATGAACCTGTAATTCAGTTCAGTGAATTGTAATCTATAGCATACTTGCTCACAGAATGCTCTTGTGCACCAGGTGTTTCTGTATGTATTATATAGATGGGGTAGTCAGAGAGATTGAAATAGCTCTGTAAATTTAGCAACTAAATATTAAGGTTCTGTGGATTTAAACAATGGGAATTTTAATGCCTAGAGAGCAGCTGTATAAAGAGGAGCACTGCATTTGTGGATCTTGGTTTAAACCACCTGTTTATAGTTATGAGTCTGTGATTGTTTTCCCAGGCTGCTGAAGTCCACCTCTCTTCCTTGATTCTGCCTGTCTCTGCTGGCTGTTCAGTGGTGTTATGGTGAATTGTCTAACGTGCAGTGGGACCTTTGCCACTGTAATCATAGTAAACTTCTACATCTATGTAATGTGTATTTCTTGCTATGAGAATAAGGTGTTAAATGTTTCTTGTAAATTACTTTTTAAACTGTTGCTCTGAGTTTAACAAACTTTGAATTGATAATATTTGGCTTTTAATAAATACTGAGTTTTTCACTGTATAATGGCTCAAAATATGATGAAAAAGAAATTTGAGCATATTTCCTAATTTAGAATAGTGCTAATCATGAAAAGTTCAACTCAAGATGAGCTGCCTTAATAGTCTCTTTTCTGTAGTTCAGGTTTAAAATTCATACATGTCTCTTTAGAATTCTCTTGTGACTTTTGTGTTACTTGTCAATAAAAGAACTCAAGTAATAAAAATTTTCACAAAGGAAGATTTGAGCTGGCAAAATTATTGCAGATGCCTTCTTTGTATGAATGCTGTCTGTAGACCGTCCTGCTAGCAGCAGAAGATTTTGTTCATAGATAAATCAGTGTTGCAAAAGATTTGGGAGTGAGAAGTTCATTTGTTTGGACACCCTGTTTGATGAGGAAATAAAGATCTTAACCTGCATAATGAATGGCTTATTGTGTTTGGTCACATCCCTACTTGTACAAAACAGAAGAAACCAGTTAGTATAAGGAAATTTCCTGGTAGTGAGTATGAAAAGCTTTTGAATGCTGTGAGAAAGAAATTGTTGAAGTGAGGTTGATCATTATTTATTTTCTTCAGAGAATCTTATATGGATTTTCTCTATTATGTAAATTCAATGAATTGAAAGTTGAGGCCTGTAGTGAGTTCTTACATTAGGAAATGTAAGAGAGAGAATAACTCAGAAAGGTAATGGAATATCTTGGTGATGAATGATAGACAAGTGGCAGTAACATCTATATCTATAGATTATATCTATAGGTGAATAATTCATTATTTTAGTCTCATATCTCAAAGGATAATTGATGAACAACCTGAAATTCCTTATTCCTCTCAGCACTGACATGAAGACTGCATTTTTACAGAAATGTAGCCTCTTCCAGTAGCATACATTGTGATTAAATCTACCCAAAAGTATCTATTAACTGACTTCATATAACTTACTATGAGGGACAGGTCATATGATTAATTTGACTGGGAAAACCTGAGCCATTCTAATTTTTACAATTTTGCTTAGTTTTAATAAATTGTGAGATAATTTGGTTGCACTGGGCTTTTAAAGGGAAATTTTTTAAGCATTTTAGGAAATGACAAACATGAGTAGTTTTTATGGATCTGCTGAAGAGAAGGGAGGTGACAAACTAGAGTGGAAGCAGTTCAGTGGCTATGCTAGGCCAAAAGTGCTGCTAAATTCAAATATGCATGAAATAGGATCAACACAGTATTCCAGTAAATCAATATTTAAAAAGGTATGGGTTATATAAATACAAACATGTGCAATATGTACATAAATACTTGGACAACATAGTTACTTTCTAATTTAAAGATCATAAATACATCTTTGTGTAATATTGTTTGCCTGTGCTTGAAGTAGGTCACTTCCCTAAGTGATTGTGCCATGACTTGGACTGTCATTGAGTAGGTGTTTATTTTGCTGTGAGGTTTTTTTGTGTGTGGTTTTTGTTTGTTAATTGCATTTTTTGTTTGTTTTGGATTTTTCTTGTTTTCCATTGCTAACTGGAAGCATGAAAAATGTTCCAAAAATAAATGCAAGGCTTTTATTTATAATGGGTTCCTTGTGTATTCCTTATCATTCTTTTTTGTGGAGTATCTCAGATTCATCCCTGGAAATAGTCATTAGTGTTCCTCACATGCAGGAGAAAAATCTACACTAAAATAGAAGTTGCCATCCTCTATTTCTGTGTCAGGCTTCATCATTGAGCAAAAAAAACGGAGCGACCCACATGTTTTCTCCTATCTGAGAGCAGGAAACAGCTGATTTAGATCTCTGTGTGTGTTTCTGCAGGACCATATGATAAATACTGTGACAGTGGTGACGTTGATGCATCATGTGAGTGTTATATACATCAGCATGCATTGATTAAAGGATGCAGAAGATAGGACATTGTGGTGGTGCTTTAACTTAGCTGGGGGATGGGGATTGGTCAGAAATGGAAGTCTGAAGTCATCTGAAGGGATAGGTCTTTCCAGGTTAAAGGAATGTTAAGCATTGGAGAAAAGCATGTGTTTATGCTATGTTTTAAGCAAATTATATTTTTCAGAAAATGTTTTATTCATTTCAGAAGTGTTTTATTGCAGCCATTGTGCTGTTTGAGATGCGTGTCTGCTTGCAAGCTGGTGTAAATAGCTTGGCAAGGCATAGGGCTGCAGTGTTGGTGCAGGTCTGACCAGCTGTGGGGCTTGCAGTTGCTTCAGTACCCTATTGAAAACAAAGAATTATTTGATTCCTTCCTAGAGGCAAAACAAGAAATAGGGTGGGAAATGTAAATACCATCATCCCCTCTGATAAAACACCTCTGTAAGGCATTTTGTTTTGAAAAATGGTTTAAAAGAAAATGCAGCTGTGTTAGGTTATTAGCACAAATTCCTGGCTTTCCTTTAGTCTTGGAATCATTAAAACACTTGGTTTTTGTAACTAAATCTGATTCCTGTGGCGTTTTGTATGCTGCTTGAAGGGAGTTGGGTTGTTTATTAATCTGCTGGCTGCCCTGTGTACTGATTCTGGCTGCACAATCACCTTCTCAGCAAATCATATCCTGTATGCTCCCCGGCTGCTGCCATCCTTAACACATGCAGAAAATGTCTCCTGGCTGGCTGAACACAAATTCCAGCTGGCATCACCTCATGACCGAGCAAACCTTGCCTCTCTTTCCTGGCAGTGTTGCAGCCACACCGGTTCTCTGCTTCAGGTGTTGTGTCTCAAGGCAAAGATGGGGGGCTGCAGCAAAGATTTGGAGGGCTGAGGCAGCTGGGAATCTGCTCCTTCCCCACAGATCATGGGGATGTGCATGGGGCATGAGGGTGTGTGTAGCTGGAGCAGGGTGATGAGTGGGTGAATGGAAATAACAGCTCTCTCTTATCTTCATCCAAGATGATACTTGCCAAGTGCCGAGTTAACAGCAGTGATGGGTTTAATGATTCACCTTGCTATTGTTTTGCTGTCAGAGAACTTGTTCTGTTAAACTGCCTGTGAGTTCTTGTATAAAGCTTACTGGCCCACTGAAATATAATTATTATGAAATATTTTGTTCCTAGCAGGTCCAGTTTACCATTTCTAAACCATTATAACTATTAAGCCTATCCTTTAAAATAGCACTTGCAATAGTCCCATTATTGTCAGTGTTCTGAAATGACATTTTTATTTCCTTAAAAATACTTTCAGAAGTTGTGTTGCTATCAAGCTCCTAATAGGAGACTGTTTTCTGGCTCTGCGGTCGATGGGTTTTTGCTGGTTTGCAAAATTAATGGTTCTGGGCACAGTTCTGGTGTTTGCAGAAAAGTTACTTATGTATCACATAGAAGAAAAAGGAAGCACAAAATGAGTTGCATGCTGTGATGCTGAAACATCCTATAGCTAGGCAAATATTATGTAGAAAAATAAATGAACAGATGAAGATTCACAGCACCAGCATGTCAGCTGTTTGTTTTCTGAGTTATGAGTACTCATTTTTGTTAGAAGATCTCAAGATTCTGCTTCCTTCATCAGGGCTTTATAAGGCAGATTCCAGCATCATGGAGTTCTGCCTTTACAGATTTGTGTTGTGAAGCTGTTAGAATTTCTTCTTTGTTTTTAAGTGCTCTTACACTATTGTCAACTTTTTAAAATGCAAAGGTCAGACTTGCTGCTCTTATCTGCTTTGTTTACTGTTATACTTTCAAGTGATTGCAGAAATAGGGATTGGTATGACACAATGTGGTTTTTCAAGTGAGAGAGAACTTACGGGGTGAGAGAACTTATGGTAACCCCTCATGTCTCATCTCAGCTTAACATTAAATTTTGGACACAGTCAATTTCAGCTCTCAGGTTTGCATTTTCTAGGGAATCAAGTACATTTTTTCATTCCCACCTTTCCTAGTTCTGTGTTCCTTTTGGAGTCGTACAGGAAGAATGAATCACACAATATGTTTCTTCCTTTCCAAGGAAGACATGAAAGCACCCTCCCTCCTGCCTGACTTCTGTTTTAGGTGATGTTTCTTTGATTTATGAGAGTCTGAAGCTGGTCTCCTTGTCCTTGAGACGTTCCAGAATGGAAGGGAGCAGGGGCAGAGGTTGGAAAGCAAGAGAACGTGACGTTAGGGAGCATGTGGAAGCTCTGAAGTGTTTTTGCATGCATTTTTGACAAGAATTACTCTGTTGCATTTGTCATGTATTAATGTTGCATTTGGAATATGGCCTGTAGCTATAACTGGAATGATCATTTAATTTAGCTTGGTAAAGATTTACTTTACCAAGCCATTATGTAGCAAAACATCAAAATACATTAGTCAAGTGACTATGTCAGCAGCTGATCTGCAGTAAACAGTCAAGCCACCACAAATGGTTCTGGGACAATTGAGATAATGAATCCTCATGTATCCAGCCTGTGTTTGTGTTTGGATGCAGGAGACCGAGGGGCCTGGATAACATTTTCTCTGCTGGCTGAGCAAAACCCAACCTTGGGCTCAAAGGCGTGGCACTGCCAGGACAGGAAGGCTAAGCAAGCACTGGAGCCTCCTGCCATGGGCTGTGTCAGGCTGCTGTTGGATCTAAATGTTGGAGAAGTCTGTTAATTTGTTAAATTTGCTTTTAAATGGCTGTCAGACCCAAAAATCTTCAGCTGAGGGTTGAAAAATAGGTAAAATGTGATAGTCAGATTGCTTATTACCAAAGCATGATGGTATGAATGTTTCCTTCTCTGGAAATGGGCTCATAGACAGTCTGATTTTGTCTTTTTATTTGTTTATTTCAATGCATTTTGGATCTCCACTTGAAGTAATCAGAAGGGACAGACTAGTGTGTGAATCAGAGGCTTCTGAGTGGCCAGAAGGATTAACATGGCATGTATTTTAGAGGTACACACACTCTGAAGCTGTTATTGTTTACATCAGAAAACTGATCAATTTCCTAAGAAATACCAATTATGAATGTTAATAATGCATACATAAACAAATTGTATAAATAGGTAACGCTTTTTGGTGTAAAAGTAGCAGACTGGGGCAGAGTAGCTTACCTTGTGGCTCTCAGATAGTCAAAACAAAACTAATTCTAATCAGTATTTCTGTTGGCTTGTGCTGGATGATTGCAGAATTAGATGTTTAGCTTTCACACTTTGGACTTTTTTTTGATGTACGTTTTTCTCTTTGAAGTTTTGTAAGCAAATATTGTATGTTCTAACTGCACAGAGTTGAATTTCTCTGTGTGAGCAATGCAAACTGATTATGATCATTAGAATTAAAAAAAAATAATATAGCTGAATTTTGATAAGAATTCAGTTCTGACCCTAGAGGCAAGAATTCAGTTTTTTTTAGGATTTTTTAAAAAAAGTTGCTGTAATCTGTAGAAAAACAAACAAGCAAACCTAGGCAGCAGCTTTCAGCACAGTGTTTGGAAAAACTCAGAGGCTATTCTGTCACCTATTTTAAAAATCAATGCAGTATAATGTTGCATGGTGTTTAGGTCTGCCTTTTGAAATGGAATAATTACACATTTAAAGAAAAGAAATTACTTTTTCCTAACATAATGGAAGAAGTAGATCTTGACTGGACTTGAGGCCTTTATTTCAAGGCTGAATCTGTACTATGTGCGAACTTGCTGGTAAAAAAGTACCCTGCGTTGATTGGTTTATTTAACTTTCTTCCAGCAAAATAACATACTTTGCTGTTGTCCTTCTACTGCATGAGAAGAGCCTAAAATAACAGAAACTGTTATGACATCTCTCGAAGCCTGCCTTTGTCAAGGTCACAGTTCTGTTTTTTGCTGCATTTTGTGCAAACAGAGATAGGTATGGTAGGAACACACATTTTATAACTAAGATGCTGAGTCCCCCAAAAGTATAAATTAAAAGTGCAACTCCCACTCCTTGTTATGCAGAAACATAACATACATTGGCTGATTGTTAGCCTGGATCTGTGTGCTGCTCAGCTTGCTCATCAGCTCTAGAATTAGCCTGTGGATGTTCTTTCTTGACTAGCAACACAAAATTTCTGAGGAATACAGGTAAAAGATGGGGGTTCTGCTTTTAAACCACATGTAATTTTTATATTCTTAAATATGTGGAAACTTTATATAAGTAGGTTCTGCTGGCTCATTCGGTTCTATCAAATTTGTGTATAGTTATGCTGAAGATGTTGAAATTAACAGCCTTTTCTCAAGTGTATTTGGAGCAACAGAGGGTGGTAAAGATGAGGGTGTGCTTTGGAGCCAGAAGTTGATAGAGTTGTAGTCTGCTGAGAGTTATTAAACACATGGATAATGTGTTGGATCTGTGTCTATAAAGTGCTGATTGTTTGAGTGTTGGAGAACACTGGGCATGTTTGAGCTCCTGCTGTGGGGAGGACACAGTTTTGGATTCTGGGCTAGATGGAGACTTTGTCTGAGCCTTTATGTCTTCCTGTTATACATGATGTGCCAGGCAGGATGGTTGCTGTATGTCCTGCTTTAGACTGGGACAAGGTTTATTTTCTTCCTAGTAGCTGGTGCATTGCTCTTCTTGGGATTTAGTATGAGAATAGTGTTGATAACACACTGACATTTTGGTTGTGGCTTGATATTGCTTACTTTAAGTCAGATGCATGTGAGTTTCTCATGCTGTTCTAGTGAGGAAGTGCACAAGAAGCTGTGAGGAAGCATGGCCAGGACAGCTGACCTCAGCTGGCCAAAGGGATATTCCATTCCATGGAGTGTCATGGCCAGTCTATAAACTGATCTGCTCCTCAGGAAGCAGGTGGTGAGCAAGTGTACTGTGCATCACTTTTCTCTTGGGTTCTATTACTTATTCTTCTTCTACTTGTAATTTCAATTATTATTAGCAGTATTAGCATATTTATTATAATAACTACTTGCACTTATTAAATTGTGCTTATCTCAACCCATGAGATTCACCTTTTCTTTCCACTTCTTCCTTTCCCTGTGGGTGGTGAGTGTCTGGTGGAAGCAGGGAGTGGCTGCCAGCTGGAGTTAAACCATGATTGCTGTGTCACGTGGAGTGAATTTGTAAAGTGACATTGGATAAAAATGCTTTGCCTGTAGGAAAAGAAAATCAACTGTTCAAACAAGATCCAACCACTTTGCACTGAAGTGAGCAATGCTGGTGTGAATGTTGTGTTGGCTGTGGTAAACTTGTGAGGACAATAAAAAAGAGGGGTACAGGGATAAGACTGAAGTTTTCTGCGTCAGCAGAAATCGTGTTTCAGGAATCAATCTACATAATATTAGCAGTAGAAAGCATAATAGGAAGTGTGTAGCAAATTCCATGAGGATGTTTGGAGACTAGAAATTTGCGTGATGGGAAGGAACCAAACCCTGTATATATGTGTGCGTGTATATCACGTATAGATAGAATCATGCTTTTTGGTTTTATGTGTATACATGCAGGTAAAAACTCCTGATATGTATGTTGCTTAATGTTATTTGTAGGAAAATTACTAGACAAAAAGTGGTGAATGGAACAATGTATGTATTTTCTAATCAGAAATTAATTCGCATTTTTTCAAAAAATGGAATTAAATGGATGTTCTCTTGATAAACACCTGTAAAGAAGTACATGGAGAGGCTGCTTAGTTAGTACTTCCTATATATTGTAATATTTATGTGTATATTTTAAGGTACTTAATTTATAATATGTTGGAATATACTTTTAAAAAACATGGAGTAGTTTTCTTTAAAAAGAAATTATATCAAGTAAAGATAAAATTTTATGGGTAGAACATACTTTATACTATTTTTAATGTTCTGAGAAGTTAAAAATTATAAGGAATTGAAATATTATATGGAATACCTGTACAAGAAAAGCCCTTCTATATAATAGGCTATCCAGTATTGCTGATTTTTTTTTTTTTTCAAGTTTTCATCAGGAGTTAAAAGTACCACTGTGTTCTGCTTTCTGCTACACGCTACCAGATATGTCTGAATTTGTTGCATCTGTTGATAAAGTGAGGTCGTATTGACAAAGATCCTGGGAATTAAATGAATGTTTTTGTGTCTTTCTGTTACATAATACACTGTTCATTGCAGGTCACTTTATCTAAAAGTTACTTGTAATAATAGCAATGTTGCGACTTGTTTGTAGCTGTTCATGTTTAGTGTGCAATACTTTTGTCTTTCTGCTCACAAGAACATTATACAGTGAGTAGCAAGTGTAGAGTAACATTGACTTTTAAAAATAATTGCTTTTCTACTGGTGGAGAAACTTTAGCCTTCGGTAAAAGTATTGCATTTGTGTGCAGCCTGTAGTTAGCTCTGGAGTTGGGTAAAACTTGATGTGGTTGAGCTCTGCAAAACCTAACTCAATTTTCTGATCTGAGGGGAATTTTTGGTGAATGAATCATTGAAGAGAGTAAGAAACGTGCAGTAAGAGTACTTCAGAAAGTTCTCAAAACATTTTCAGATCTTATTTGAAATTTTTTAAGTAAAGGTGGATTTATATGAGAGTTAGGATGATCAGAAAGTTGCACTACAAACCTGCAGAAGAAACAACAGGAATGATGCATGCTGTCATAAACCTTTTAAGTTTCTTTAGGGGATATTATGTTGCTGCAATTTGCCTGATGAAATGACATTTCTCATCAAAAAGGGATGTGATGTGGCATGACTAATGTGCAGAGATGCAGTTAGAAGTTGAAAACCATTGTATGGGTAGCAAGTTCCTGTGTTTTACTCATCAATTAATTGGCAGTCTTCCCATCTGTAACTTGGAGCTGTGGCTGACGTAGCTGGAAGATAGTTAAGATTCATAGCTGTGTTTGGTGAGTGCAACATAGCAGCAAATTTCACTGCTCTGCTGGAAGACAGATTTTGCTTTAGAACTGAAATTTGGAATCTAACCAAGAAGTTTAAGATGTTTTGTTTTTCCTTCTTCCATTGCTGCACTTTAACTTTGGTGTGGGTATTAACTGAATGTTGTGAGAAACCCCTACCATGTTGGTCATGATGACTAATATTTATTTCATAGCATTATGGATTCGCTTGAATTGAATTTTAAAGAACATCTAGTCCATCCTGCAATGAGTGGGAACATCTTCAACTAGATCAGGTTGTTCAGAGCCCTATTCAAGCTGACCTTGAATGTTTCCAGGGATGGAGCATCTGTCACCCCTCTGGGTAACCTGTGCCAGTGTATTCTTACTACAAGCACTTTTGTACCAGTTAGTCACCCAGTATAATACTGTTTCTGGATTACGAATGCTAATGAAAACAGAAAATAAACTATTGCTAAAAGAGACCCTCTAAAATATTTTTTTGCACCAAAATACATGTAATTTAATGGTATATAAGGTAATTTGTAATTTCAAAGTTGGATGCTTTAAAATATTAAATGGTTTATATATAGGACATTTTTCAGTTAAAGGTTAAACTGCAAGTGTTCTATGTAGCAAGTGTCAGATTTAGGAATAATTTCTAAGACCTGAGATTTTCTAATCTTAACAAATTTTTGCAAAATATTTATCTAGGAAAGAAAGTCATGTTCTAAGGTCTTGTAGTGTCCCTCACTAGTTCACCTGAATCCAGTCCTGGCTGTGATTTTCAGTTTGTTGTATGAATATTTTCATTCTAACTGGATTTTGGATGAATTATACAGTCTGCTCTAGGGATTACACATCAGTCTTGTGAACATGAAATAAAAACTGTATAGTTAATCCATTAAAGTCCTAAAGTATCAGTTAAGTTCCTGCTTGCATTCACTGACCTTTTGGACTTCAAAGAATATCTGGCTGATTTTTGACATGTATTGGCAAATCAGTTCTCACTAGTGTGTTGTTAAGAAAACGGTATGTAAAACTAATTTTGTCATACATATAACACTTTCGTAAGGTGGATTGTATATGTGTTTTTCTTACCGTTGCTCAGGATCAGTTTAACCGAAGACAAAAGACATCTTGTTCCTTTTTCACTCAGCTATGTTTTAATATGTGTATTTGAAAATTTCTTGTTTTCCAGTTCCTTTGAAAAAAGCAGCAATACGATTTGTGGTACTGAATTTTGAATCCATAGCAGTACATGCAATGGAAGTTATTTGCTTTATCATTTTCCAAACTTGTATGCTTACACATACAACAATTAACTCTGAACTAAAACAAAACAAAAAAACCCCACCAAAACAAACAAACAAAACAAAACCAAACTTCAACAGATTAATTTTCTCTTCATAGGATTTCTAGTTTTTACAGTGGCACTTACGATTATAAATTCTAGGCTTTAGCTATGTGAATAAATATTCTGGCTAGTGACAATAGAATTTATATGGTTGTACCACACACTTTAAAATAAACCAGTATGTGCTTGCATAGAATAAACATTACCAAAAAAACCTCAGGCAGAATAAAAGGATAATTACAGATTCCTATTATGCAATATTTTGTAGAAATAATAGGAGATTAAAGTCTTTTGAAAAGATACTTTATTCAATGTAGAAATATTTATTATTTTTAATTATTTTTTTTCCCATTTTCTTTCCAGGTATTGCTTTGTTTTCGCTTTAGGATACCTCACTGTGTGCCAAATTACTAGGGTCTATATCTTTGATTATGGACAGTATTCCGCTGATTTTTCTGGGTAAGGAGAAAAATAATCCTTCTATCTTTTCCTCCTGAGTATACTATATATACTATATGTGATACTGTATCCATTGTGGGATATTTTTGTTGGTTGCTTTCCCACTCAAATTGTGTTGACCTTTAAAACTTCGGGAGAAAGCTCAGTATGTATGTGCATATTGGAACACATGCAAATATATAAGTAACTATATTTTAATCATACTGACTGAGAATTTTTGTGAACGATTATTCTTGTTAGAGCCACCAATGTGTTATCTGTTGCCTCTTGTTCCTGTCTGAACGGCATAAAGGATTTGGTGGCTATGGGAATTCTTCCTCTTTTATTTTTCCATTAAATTGTCTGCTATCATCCTTGACAGCATGATGAACCTTGAATTGTCTAGTGTACTTGCTTGCCTGGCACAGTCTGATACCACTTTTTGAGGAAAATCTGATCATTTTATGGAATTCAGCTTTTAGCTTCTCTCTTTTTTCATTTTATGTTAGGTGTTCCAGAAGGAGAAAGCTAAGGAGACAGGCACCTGGTATTGAGGTAGTCACAGAGACTTTGGAAACAGAAAGTTTTGTCTCTGTGTGCCCTCATGTTCTATCATGAACTTATACCTATATTTGACTTGAACTGTACAGGAGCAAAACAGAATTAAATGGGCAAAACAAAAATAAATAATATTGGAAATTCCTTTTTCTGCTGCAGACACAGAGAAGTGAAGCACAATATTTCTTACAAGTTTGCTACTGTTATAGTGCTTTTGTTGATTTAAAGGAGAGTGTATATTCTGGGGAAGAAAAAAAAGAGATGGGGAGTATTTGCTAGTCTGCTTAAAATAATGCATTAAATACTTTCCAGGGATACTGAGTGGCAGTGGTCTTTGTAGTTTAGCATAACCTGTGGTAGAATTGTACTAGTTAGCCTTGTTGCTTCTCAGTTTTTATTTGTAACAGGCATATAGTCCAGAAAATTAACTTGTGGGCTGAACCAAAAGCTCTTATGGTTGAGTTCACCTTTTCTGTCATCTTTATCTTCTTACCTTCCAAAACATCTTTCTACATTTGTCTTACATCCAAGTGTCTGCCTTCAAGCCAGATAGCCAAGTTCCAGTTGTAGTCAGCAGAGATGTGATTGATATGGACAGTAGAGCCTGGAGGGCATTTCAGCTGACCCACCACTAACTATCTACCTGAGCGTGAACTGGGTCACTTGTCAGATGCCCCTGACTCTATTGACTACATCTCCACTGGCTATAATGAGAGCTTGCAGCACAGTCATATGCATAAAGACATTAGATTTACTGATATTGAATTTAATTTCATCATTACTTGTGAAACTGTAATCCAGATGCTGCCCCTTCCAATTCACTGTAGGGCCAAAGTGTACAACCTTGGCAGTGATCAAAGTTTTGAGCTGACTGTGGAAACGGTGTAATTGCACTTTGTTGTTCCCATTCTCAAAACAATTAGTAGAGCTTGAGCACACCATTGCTCAAATGTGACTGTACTGCTTTCAGATGTGGCTCTGATGGTTTGGTGGTAGCTCAGGGATTTCTGCTAGGTCTAAACACATCCAAAGATTCCCACATCCCATCCCTGGAGATGTTCAAGGCCAGGTTGGATGGAGCAACCTGATCTAATTGAAGGTGTCTGTGCCCAGGGCAGAGATGATGGAGGTAGATGATCTTCAAGGTCCCTTCTAACCCAAATTATTCCATGATTTATGAGCTCTGTGCTCTGAACAGAACTGTTCTGAAGCCTAGATCTGACCTCTGATTGTACATTTGAGATGGCAGGCTTAAACCACCCTTTCGTGCACCAGTTTGGGAGCTTGATGTATGCATATCACATTAAATCTCTGGCATATACTTCATACGTTCCCTTGACATGAGACAGAGATTACTTCCAAAACAGGCAGAGAAAGAAAACTTTCTCTGGTTCTGGGAAAAGAGAGTAAGCTCAAGAAAATAACTAAAGTTGCCTAACCAGCTGCTGAACTCCCGCACAAGCAAGTTTTTTTAAAGATGTTGGCAGGGATTCATACAGTGGTTAGCCCCAAAAGACCTTTGAATATGTTTATCTAGATATTTCTCCTAGCTTGCAGGGCCTGTCTGAAGTGCCCAAGCTTAGAAAATCTGGTCAAAATTTGAAGGAAGGTCTCAGTGCACTGACAGTAGAGAAAGCTGGGAATACCTCATGCTGGAGATGCAATTGCTTGTGCAGAGCTGTGTGGTCCTGGCTGCAGTACTAACAGATCCCAGCTGCCTCCTTTGCCTTTCTGCCAGTACCTAAAAGGGATTGTTAAAATCCTGCTTCACAGCCTTACTGTGCCAGGAAGGACTCTTCCTCTTTTAGTCTCTAGATTTTTGCTCCTCAGCCAAATATTTGATGATACAGGAATAGCCACTTCAGGAGGAAAAAAAAATAGAATACCAGGGTCTGCTGTGATAACAATGACAGATTTATCAGCTGGAATTAATGCAAGGGCTGACTGAGTTCCTCCTGGACTCCATCCTTCCACCAGGCAGGACCCATGCTGTCACATGTCTGCTTACAGAAGGAAAACCCATTATGTTTAGAGTCAGTTGGGGATTTCTGCCAGCACCAGGCAGGCCTACAGATTAAATGCTAGAAAAAGGTATGAGGGATTTTACCAGACTATCTGTTCCTGTTTAGTCTTCTTCCTTTATGACCCTTGTGTGTCACTCTAGCCTTGATATCAAGGGCACTGATATTTGGGGCACTAGTAGTACCATAGAAATTTTCTTCCCCTGATTGCATTTTAAGGACTGGAAATAATTTTGTGCTTTGAAGTTGTTTTAACCACTACCAAAAAAAAAAAAAAAAAAAAAAAAATCAATTTGATGGACTGAACCATGCCGCGAAATACTGGTGTAACCCTGTTAATGAAAGAGGACTTGACGGCTTTTGAATTTGTGTTTCTGTGCCAACTTAATGTGTTATAAAAATGCCAAGTGCACTCAAGACGTGAACAAAACTAAGTGTCCATTGTACAGAATGATTATTTTATTGTGAGGGTATTTTGTTTGTAGGGTTTTTTGATGTTTGGTTGTTCTTGGTTTTTTGGTTTGGGTATTTTCTGTTGCCAGCTCAGATACTTTTAGGTAAATTGAACCCTGATAGGATTTTTGAGATCTGATTTCAAAATTAAATTTCTAAATTCTAGTAGTTTACTTTATGCAATTCACATTGCTTCCCTACCCCAGGGAGGGGGTTTGTAATTTTAAGATTCACATCAGGCAAAACTCTTAGATACTATGAAAATGGTATAATTTCTCAGTACAAAACTCACTTGGCTAGCCGGGGCAGAATATTTCTTGGACAGTTTAAGATTCACTCAAGTGTACCAAATTCAGAACAAAGTGAACTCTGTTTGAGACAGCATAATGATGCTGGGTTTTTGTTTTTCCAGATATGTTTACTTGAAGCAAATAATAATTCTGCATGGAAAAATCAAAGATAGAATCAAGTGTTAGTAGAAACCATGGAGGTGGTCTGCATAGCTAAATAACTTATTTTAATATTCAACTTTGCTATAGTTCTCTTGTCCTTTGCTTACTGCTGCTGTAACTTACAATAATTGCTCTGTCCTTTACTCTTCTCCCTGTAAAAATATGTTATGTTAGTAGAAAATACACATGAAACACTTCAGCTGTATTTGTAGAACCTAATGCAGCAGTAAAAGACAGGTGATATCAAATACTACGTTTAAGGTTTAAATTCTTCTCATTGCGTTGAAAACTGCAATGGTTTGAGCTAAGAAACAAATCACTTTGTTCTTGCATTGAAGACATTCCAGCATAGAGGAGTTACCTTGGACTCCTAATATAAACTTCCCCTGGTATTTCTAAGTGAAAGAAAATCCTGAATTTGTATCTAAATTGTTTTTTCTTCCTTTTTTTGTGACAGCCCAATGATGATAATTACGCAGAAGATCACTAGTTTGGCATTTGAGATTCATGATGGTAAGATTTCTTTACTGTGTTTAATTTTCCATCCAAAATGAATTTAAGGAAAAGTTCATAATGAGTCAGTGAATTACTTTAGACCAGTTTTGTGTTTCAAGGCAAAATAAATTTCTGTCTCTCAACTGTTTAATTGATGCTTATTAATGAAAGTACTGAGAAATGTTGCTCAGACTCTACAGGAGCTCTAAAAATGCTGACACTGTGCAGTATATATGACTTGTCAGAAGACCAGTGACACATCTGGAGTTAGTGTCTAAAGAACACTGATATTCTTTTGGACTGTGAGAGTTAACTAAAGAACTTCCTAATTCAGAGATCTGTTGCTGACAGATGGATAGAAAAAGCACATGTAATTTCATTTGTTAAGCACCTTTTGTTTTAAAATGCTAATTCTTGAGCACTTCCCTAGTTGGTGCCATATATGCTGATTTTTATGAAGCCTTTATGTGTTTCATTTTGTTTAGTATTGTAATTACACTCACAGTGAACAGATTGCTGTGAACAGGAAGATTATCTAATTACATTTATGTCTTTTCTTCTGTCAGATGTATCCATCAGGTAAGTGGGCCCTAGTTGTGACAGTGAATCCTAATGTTGGCTTTCATGGGTAGGATAGCTAGGTTTTTAGTTACCTTGAAATTCAAATAAATAATTTTCATTTTAAAGTTTGAAAATGTCATTTAATAAATCTGTCCAATTAGCTTGAATCACTTGGAGGTACAGATTTAAGTTGAAGATTTGAGAGTATAGCTCCAGACATCTGGATCAAGACACCTGCTGTTCTGATATTGCTTATTAATGTTGTGCATGAAGTTTAATGTGTTTTTGTCTCATATACATCCTAGCTTTAGTGCTGTTGGTGTTTCTTTTTTTTTTCCTTCTTGTTAAGTGACACTGTCTAGAGAAGCCTGTAGGCAAAAACATTCAGGAATATGAAAAGTTGGGAAAATACCTTTTTTAAGTATTTTTGTATGAATGAAAATAAATAATACTAGCCATATGTAGTTGGTCAAAGACAGTGATGTTTAACTTCTAGGGAAAATATATTCAAAAGTAGTAATCTTGCAAGCTGTAATCAACTGAAGTACGGAGTATACAAGGCAGTGGAAACAGGTTATTATAAAGAAGTTCTAGTATCAAGTATGAATGCTTCCTCTATTATTTTGCTAGGGGAAAGAGCTATTCTGAATTTGCTGATATCATGCACAAATAGTAGAGTGGTGGTATGTAACAAGCACGTGAGTGTTCCTGGCAATCTTCAAACAAATGTTTCATTTAGTCAGCTCTATTAACTTCCATCACCAACTAGACTAGAATTTTTGCTACTTAAATTAATTCAGGTAATTTGTATTTTCTTCTGGATTTCTTTATAGGTAGCACTGAATTATAGTTGAAGTCTTAAACAAATTTTGTTCCTCATTGACCTCTAAATTCTTTGTCAGCCCTTGAGGAATAGCTAACAGTAAACTGGAAAAATTTCTCTCTGATTGTGTCTGCAGTTTAGCAGATACCTTGGGTTGGATGGTCATGGTTGCAGTGTGAACATGACTTTCAAAAGTTGATGTGACCAATGTGAATTCAGGAGCAATTTATAGTCTGGTGTCGGGAGATGCTAAGAAAAGATGTACAGGGGAGACTAAGATTGCATTAAAGCAAAGTATTTTAGTCTTGGACAACCTAAAAGGGATCCTTCATGACAAATTAATGAAAACAAGCCCTACTGTCAGTGGACGTTTGTTCACTGTACAAAGGTCCATGCTTCCACTGGAAATTACTTAGAGATATACTGACAGGAGAGGAGATAATGTTGCAAATCTTTCTACTAAGTGATTAATGGCACTCTGAGCCTCTAGCCACATCAGCTTGGCTATATTAATCACCAATTACTTTATTTTCTTCCCTCATTTTTTGCCAGTACATCCAAGGAGAGTAATGAAAATTACCAGCTGAAAAAAAAGTGTTGTGTGTTGGAAGTTCCTGGTAAAACTTCCAAGTTTCTGGTGGTAGCTGGGTTGGATTTTGGTAAAGGCCAGTCTTCTGGACTCGATCTTTCCAGGGCAGCCAGTTTATGTTCTGCTGGTTTCATTTGAAGGTCCTGGAGTGAACTGAATGTAGCCAGAAAGGCCACTCAGTCATGCTGCACATTCAAGTATCTGTCTAGCTAAGTGGATATGTTTCCATAGCTAGTTTCCAAGTTGAAAACTACTATGGATCCCATACACAAATAACAGCTGCCCCTATAACTGTTACACCCTTGTGCTCTTGTCGTGGGGGATTTTGTTAAGCAGGGAAATTAAATGCAAGTTGTGTAGGGTTTGGACTTGATATCCTTGTGGGTCCCTTCTGACTCAGCCTATTCTGTGATTCTGTACTTGAGGCTTGCTGTGTAATACAGACTTTTCAGACGTTTGCATGGATCACAAACTTATACCTCAAGAGATTTGGAGTATGCATTTCATGTATTCCGATTTACATTTTAACTTCAGTCTTTGATAGTTCTTACTTTGCAGTTCCTTGTTACTCAAATGAGGAATGCCAAAAATGAGTAGTCATTGTGTTAATACTTGCTTTGTATTTTTTGCTGATTACCCCTGGCATCTCACATGTATATTCTAAAGGTAGAATTTCTTTTTATGTGATTTGGAAACTGCTGATGTCCCTATTAATTTTTATGGCAAGATTTAGATTTATTTATGCAACACTTCAGGTGAATAAAGTATTAAGGGAGAAATAGGAATTTCATTTTTTATTAGAAAAAAAAATTGCAGCTGTTGAACAAAAACATTGCTTTCTAATATTTTGATTATATATATAATTATAATTATATAAGTGAAACTGCCATGGTGTGGTGCTGTTTTGTGGGTTGTTTTTTGTTTTTTTTTTTTGGTAAATTGTTGCTTTCTTATGTATAGGAGTTCCTCTTAATGCTCTCTCTCCAATTACCTATTGCTTTTTTTTATTTTTTTAATTTTTAATGTGTCCCTCTTATGATAGTGAGAGCATGGTGATTATTGTTTCAGTATCAGTTACCAATTTTTATTTTTTTTTAATCGTATGTGTCCTTATTGGTTAATGGAATTGTATTGTATTTTTCCCCTTCGAAGTCTTCAACTATAGTTTTGTACCTGCATTTTGCTTGCATGGCTCTCTGGATATTAAGACTTATAAATTTTACTGCTTTTTTTGTAGGTTTTTTTCGATTTTATTCAGTGGGCATTCATACCTCTTTGCCTTTGTTGGTGTCAGTATGGTAGTAACTAAAACTGTTATTGTCCGTGTGTCTTTGGATCTTGAAATGTTTTAATAACAACATACATTTGGGCTCAACTGGTGATTCATTTTAGAACCACAAAATTTACTGTAATTGCAACAGAGCCTGCAATAGTATCTGTTTATTATTAATACATAATACTATGTCTAAGATTTTATTAGTTATGGATTAGCCAGATTTCCATGCAAATACAGAAGTGGATAAGTTTAATGACAAAGCTGGGGTGATGCCATGATATGTTGTAGTGAGAGCCCAGAAGCGGTCATAATATCCCATAATAAAGTCTGTGTGGCAGGATAGTGGTGTGTGCCTAAGGGTGTTGGGTTTGTTACCATTAGGATATGGGCTCTCGAGAAGGAATGTAAAGCTAGAACTTCCTCATGATCTAGACCACTTGGTAATTTTTTTTTTTACTGATGATGGTAAAATTCTTTTAGCAAGGAAGGAACATAGGAGTATTTCCTGCTTTACAGATGAGAAGATAGTTACAGTTGCTGAGTGACAAAATTGTTTCACCTCTCTAACAGAAGTTTGATAAAACCCATTTTCTCTAATCTCAGCTGTGTGATTTGGTAGTAAGAGCTGCAGTTGTTGTGGTAGTCTCCTGCTTTAGGACACAAGAGAGCAATTCTTAAAATCTCCAGAGGAATGTTACAAAACGTCATGAGTTCCCTAGCCAGCAGTGTGCTGCTGAAGTGGGAGTTCTTCATCTTTGGTGTGTAGTAGATAGGGAACAGCTGTGGTTTATGAGGTCTCTGTTCCCATGGGCCTGGGAAATAGTGAATACATATGTATTAATTCATCTCATATTGAGTAAGCATCAATGTAAGAGCACCTCTTCTATGTTTGTTTCCTGTGATCTAAAAAAAATCTTAATGATAGCTTCCTGAAAGCTTTCAAGAGTACGACAGATCATCATGTTCTTGCATGCTGTGCTAAAACTATAAATGGGCCTTCTAGGCACTGAGAAAGCATTTTAAAAAAAACCCAACAGGGAAAGCCACTAACCTGACCTCAAAGAATTTGCTGGGTGGAGGGAAACCTTAGTGAGATAGGGAAATGAAAAATTAATGGAGGCTTACTTGGAGGCAGTATGTTTGAGACAGCAAGTGCATTGCTCACCAAGTTATTTGGGCCTTAAATGACTTCATATGTATTTATGTATGTGTATAACTAAAATCTGTTTTAAATACATGGTTTCTTTCCTCCTACCTCTCCAAAACCACAGATTGTATTTCAGTGGTTAGATTCTTCTATTCCAGGTTTGAGGGTTTTTTCCTCCTTTTTCATATCAGTGTTGGGGGCTTCTTTCTTTTGTACTTATGGAATTTTTTCCCATAAGCTGCTAGGATACTATTGGGTACTTCCGGGTACTTAAGAAAAACAGAAGAGTGGCCAAACTCAGGGGAGAGGATACCTGGAGATTTGGACAGGCAAAAAGATGGGGGTTGGGGGAGCTGCTGGGGCTCTCGCTCTGGGTTTCGGAGGACAGGCGGGCTGTTGCTCACTGCGAAGAGGATTCCCTGTCACCGCCGGAGCCTAGTCCGGTACTGCCTCATCCCTTCTGTGGGTGAGTCTTGGCTCGTAAGAGCAGCCGCTGTGCTGAGCCCTTATTAACACCTACATCACTAAATGAGAGAACTATCCTCGTCGGCTCGGGTGCCGCGATCTTGGGCTTGCCCCTCTCCGCCCTGCTGGGAGCCGGGTGCCGCTGTCCCGTCCCCATTGCTGCGCTGTAGCCGCGCACCCCCTGCCGGCCGAGACCTCCCGCGGTTCCAGCCACAGGTCCGGAGCGTCTGATGCATCTTGCTACCACCCCGGGAGTTTTGCTCATTCCTTCCGGCCCAGCTTGCTGTTTCCGTAAATCCTGCTTAAACACCGGGACCGGCTGCCCCAGAGGGGTTTGCGCAGCAAAGCCTCTCTCCCGTCCCGTCCCGACCCGTCCCAGCCGAGCCGCCATTCCCGCGTGTGGCCTCAGCCCGCGCCACAGCGCCCCCTGCTGGCGCGGCGGAATGCCTGCCCCGCCCGCCGGGAGCAGCAGCGCCCCCTGGCGGCCGTGCCCGGGACTGCGGCGAGGGGAGCGCGCCTGCGGCCGGGAGGGTCACGGTCCTGTTCTGTTTGGTGTGAGTGCCAGAGCTGCTGTTTGCTTTGTTATAAATACCAGTAAAGAACTCTTATTCCTATCCCCATGCCTTTGCCTGAGAGCTCCTTAATTTCAAAATTATAATAATTCGGAGGGACAGGGCTTACATTTTCATTCCAAGGGAGGCTCCTGCCTTCCCTAGCAGATATATATCTTTCAAACTGAGACACACATCAGTGATGTGAAATGCTTCATTTGACTAATGAATCTCTTGTTTAGTGTCTAATCTGGCTTTATGCAAGTTCATTTGGACACACTGGGTGATTGCTTCCTCTTTCTAACTTAATAGTAAAATACTGACATGGAATATAAGGGCAAAGAAGGCTTCTGCTCCTGTCAGTTTTCGTTGTGTGGGCTGTGAGAGACTGAAGGCTCTGTATGGGACACTTCACTAGTGGGATCTACATCCATCTGTAGGTGTCTTTGTGTTAAATTTCTGTTTGTATTAAATTCAGAGATTCACTACCTGAGAACTATAATATTATGGCCTTAAAGGTTATAGAATCTTTCAAAACGGTTCTTCCACATTTTTTATTCAGTGCCTTTATTAGCATAGAAGTCTGCTACAGAATCAAGGAGAAGATGTGAAAATGTAGTGATGAGGAAGAGAAGGTGTTGCATGAAGTTAGGGGGTGATAATTTATTCTTCAGTTTCTTGCCTTGAATGAGTATGAATGGGGATGACTTTCGACTGTGAATGATCAGGACCAAGGAAGGCATTTTCCCACATAATGGGGAAAGAGAGGAGATGGCAAGTTGGTAACCCCTCTGTATTCTCAGCTTTGTTGAAGACTAAAAGTGTGGTTTTGAAGTCATAAGTGTGTGAAGATCATGGCCACATTGGAGTCACACTAAGACAACAGAATTATCTTTGTAGATAACAAATGTTTCCATGAGTCATAGAATTAAATTAGCTTTTACTTCCCCTCAGCTCCTCAATCTTTTTTTTGTCATAAGGCTGACTGATTTTGATATCTAAAAAAAAACTGGCTCCAGTTGAAAATTACCCTGGGTATAAGGGCTCCCCTCTGCATTTACTGGCATCAAGGAGTGGGGTTAAAGACAACTGTTCCATGAGAGGAGGAGTATCTTCTATAGAAGTAGCTATTTTCATAAAACATGTTAGGATTTCATATTTATATTGCCCTGCTCTTTTGTCAGACTTGATTAGGAATTGGCTGTTGTGTTTAAGCACTGCTGTGGAGGAAGATAATTGAAGTGTGATCCCATAAAATTGATTTCCTTTAGGAAGCTATGTTCATAAAGTTTTTAGTACTTGCAATGGCAAATAAAAAATGCAAATATGAGCAGCAGGAAATGGCTGCATGTGGGAGAATGTCTGAGCCACTAGAGTAGGCTGCAGGAGGATCTGAAGTGGTCATTCTCACTGGAATTCTGAATACCATTCAGAGCGGGCTGGTATTAGCCAGGGCTGTCTAAAGGAGGGAGCTCTACTTTTTTTGTTTTCCTGAATTAGTGTATTTCATAATAAATGAAAATGTTGAAATTTTTCACTTTTCTCTTTCATGGGAGTACAGATTTTGAAGACTTTTTTCAGGGATAGGTTGCCAGCATTTCAGAAATAGCCACATATGGCAAGAAGGTAAACTCAGATTGCTGCTAAACTTAAGACTTGGACTGCCCCCTTCTGCTAGCAGGGGTTAGAGCTTCTTGTTAGTGCTCAGAAAAAAAGGCTGTGGCACCCTTTCCTGCCATTCCTGCTTCACTGCACCTTGGTCACAAACTTTACTTGCTGTGCAAAGCTGTTCTTGAGGTCTGCTGTAAGTTTTGAATTGCTGAAATCTCTCTTGGACTATGTTCATTTTATGCATCAAAACTACAGTGACTAATGACAATGTCTGGGGGCTTATCCTGTTTCCAGAATTGGAAATAAACGGTTTTACAACCTGCAGACTTTGAAGTCCCGACCAGTGTAGGAGAATTGTTTTTGTTAATGCTTTTTTCAAGTTGTCCTAATGCTTTCCTGAATTCTACATGATTTCATGTTTAGGCACTGCTGGATATTACTGAAGATACGAAAGTTTGTAATTTTGTCAGTAAGAATTGTTTGATCTAACTCCAGCAAAAATGTTATGTGACATAATAGCTCTGAAATTGCTTGAGGCGTTAAGAAATTACATTGCATCATGAAGCTAGTTCTGCTGAGTAGAGAAACTGCTAATTAATGTGGGGGGGTTTTAGCTTTTCTTTATGTTCTTCTTTTTCCTGTCCTCTTTCCTAGGAATGTTTCGGAAAAATGAAGACTTGACTCCATCACAGAGGTGTTTGGCTGTAAGGTAGGCTTTCAGACATCCTGCTTTGGGGGTGTTTTGTGTGCTTTATTAATACTCTGTGCAGTTTCTACAGCTCACATTCAAGACCGAGTTTATAAGCTCATGCAAAACAGATCTGTGTTTTTATATATTTTTAGTTTAATTTGTACATCTGTTCTTCTGAAAAATATCACTAGGAGTAAGTTTTATAGTTATTTAGGAAAAACATTCTAAGTTCTATGCAGTCTATGAATGCCATATCAGGAGATTAGTAAACAGTACATATATGAAGTAGCTGGTGAAGAAACATTGTTAAATTCTGTTTTTCAGTATTTAACTTGCCTTTTCTCATTTCTTTATTCAGGACACTTGAAAATAGTATATTGCTTTGGACAAAAGACTGTTGAGACCTTTGCTTTAATTGAAATTATTGCCAGTTAACACTAACCTTTGTTTATTCATTCAATTGTTGAGGGAAAAATAGAGAACTTAATACAGTTGAACAATTACTTAGGAAAACAGCCTTCCCTTTCCTTCCTCAGGCTCAGCTTCAGTCAAACTCCTCTACTGAGCAAGGAGAAACTCAGTAGAGTTCAGAATGTCTGTGAAAATACTCAATATGGGTTGGAAAGAAACACTGTGTAGAATGTTTTGAGCTGTGATTACAAAAGACAGACAAACTGCTCTTGTCCGTGTGGTTTTTACTGCAGTCAGAGTGAGCAATGGCATGGAGTATGACCTTTCCTGCTGTGGAAATCCTGAAGAACTACACAATCCATCTCACAAGTTGCTTGTCTTTGAATTACAGACGCATGCCAAGTCTACTGGAGTATTTAAGTTACAACTGTAATTTCATGGGTATCCTGGCAGGCCCGTTATGCTCTTACAAAGACTATATTACTTTCATTGAAGGCAGATCATACCAGCTGCAACAGTCTGAAGCAAATGGGAAGGAAGATACAAAGTATGAACAAACGGATCCTTCCCCAAATGTAAGATGTATGACTCTTGCAGTGCTGATGCTTATGTAATCATTGCATGGAAAGCTTGGTTTGCACTCTTCATTTACAGGCATCACTGCTGAGCTGTATCTGGAGTTCATTCATCAGCAGAATAGTTCCCTGTTCAAAAAGTTATATGCTTATTTTTTAAAGGCAGGTTTTCTCCATGGTTACCAGTCTGGATCTTGTGGATAAAAGCAGATGAATTTGGAGCTTCCTAACAAGCTTATATGGTAAAAAGCCATCTTTAAAACCATTCATGCGTGATCACTTCAAAGCATATACTGTGCATAAAACCCAGTCATATGTAACAAATTGAAAAAGTCATAGAAACAGTTTAATTTTTCATGCTTGCAGTCATGTAGAGAGGTATTAAAGATGGATTTTGATCTGAAGGTGTAGTAAAAGATGTACTGGCCATAACCCTATGAATAGTATTCTGAGCCACATAAGTCTTTTTTTCTCTTTGGTCTGTTATTGGAGAAGAGACCAAATACACAGAGAAGATAGTCCAGTTGATCATGTCTTACAGGAGAGATTGTATGACCTGAATTTGAATTAAAAGCTCACAAACTTGTTACTTTTAGACTTTAGTCCGATAAGGTTAATAGGTACTGAATATTATTTTCCCACTCTTTTCATATAATCTTAAATAGTAATATATCTGGCATTTAAGTTTGCATGTGCTTAAGATAATTGTTACCTCACATAAGAAGCAGATATTTCATGGGGTCCATTGGAACACTTCACACAGATAGCTTTTGCTAATTCCAGCGCCAGTTGCCCATGTTCTGCTTGAGACCAACTGTTGCTGGAGCAGATGAAGATGTTCCCACATGTAGCTGCTTGTCTTGTCCTGCTATCTGGAGGTTACAGCCCCACAGCTGGGCCAAGGGGGGTGCTTGCTTCCCAATCGGTTGGGGCATCTCCAGCTACTTCCATCCCTGGAAAGTGTGTGAGGACTCTTTGCATATGCCATCTTACCCATCTTGTGTGATTGTAGTAACTTGCACAACTGGCATCTAAACTCATGGTGGGAGGATAACACTTGAAGGTGCTCCACAAGTTGACAGAGCACATGAGCTCACACAAGTGAGCTGTGGAGCAAGTTAGGAAGGGTAAAAGACACGGGAGAATTCCTTGTGTGGATTGCCATTACATGGCCCATGCTCTGCTTTGATATGTTGTATTGACAAAGTCGCAGGCACTTCTGTTTCTAAGCATTGTTTTAGCCCAGTAAAGTCTTGTGTACCAAAATCCTATTTCTGCAGAGAAGTGTTATGTAGTAAAATTATTGCAAATGAATGGAGGTAAACCAAATCTACCTGTATCAGTACTTCTGGACACACATCTACTGATTGCCTGATAGGATTTTCTGGCTTTTTACCACATAATCTTGCTAGTAATATGGACAAGGTCAATAGAAATAAATATAAACCTATGATGGCTTCTTCTTTCAGGTAAGTGGTTTTCGTTGAAATTAATTGCTCTTAAGATGCTTGAAACTTTTGCAATTTATGCTGCATTAGCTTTTGACATAAAAACAAAGAGAAGTTGTTTATGTTCTTGATACTTCATCTCCCAATTGGTATCAGAGAAATTTGGCTGCATTTTATAACACCAGTGAGTATTGTGTGCTTTTGGAGAAAGATGAATGACACAATTTTACTGCATTTGCTGTATCAATTAAAATATTCATTTTCTTGTTCTAGAAGAATGTTTAAATACCATTAACTTTATATTAATACTTTAAATTCATTATTATTTCAAGAAGAATAAATTTCTAGGTAACTCAAAAGATTTTAAATGTAGTGGGGATCAGCAAATGTTAATGCCATAAATAAAAAAGAATCCTTGAGCTGAGTTATAGTAAGTTTCATTTCTTGTAAAAATATAATTACATAATCAAAGTGGTTCATGCCAGCCTCCTCCTCTATACTGTGTTTTGACTGCATGATGTTAACTTGGATTAGTACTTTTGCTGTGTTCATTGCATGTTAAATGAATCAAGTCATCATATTAAAACTTACTTCTCATATCCCTCCTATTGTGCCTTTTTGCAAGCTATCAGTTGTTGGTGCTCAAAGTGGTGTCAACTCTCAGAAATTAATATCTGTCTTTGTAAGTTTCTTTTTATTATGGCTACCCTTAAAATACAAGATTCTTGTCAGCAGATTTCTGCTTTCTTGCTTATTATGCAGAATCTTCCTACAGGTTATAATGTTCTTGCTTAATTATCTATAATTTTTATCTGAGATACCAACCTTCCCAGAATAATGTGCTTTATTATCATTCAATATTATGTATTATGTACTGATTCTTTATCAACCTAAGAACAAGTTCATTCAAATAAAATTTTTGAACAGTCCTCTCTACTTTTTAAAATCTGTTTTTATATATTTTACATGTTTATGCAGTAATTTATTTCTAAAATTTCTGACCTCTGTGAGTGTTTTACCTTTATTTCTTCAATTAGAAAGCTTCTCCTGAGCCCCTTTCTCCAATTAGGTATCTAGCTTTCAACCTAATTTTATTCCCATCTAATTTATGCACGTTTAATTTTGTCCTGGCACTGTCTCCTAGCTTAAGTACCTCCTTCCCTTCCCAGTGTTGATCATATTTGATGTATTTATACAGGTATACCCAGTTGCTTATCAAAACTAGACAAGACAGGTCTTTTTACCTTTTTGTTGTAAAATACTTTGTATTTCTTCTGAGGTCAAAGTTATCCTGCATCTTACTGTCTTTTAATTACTTAACAAAGCAGTTATTTTGCTATGTTGAAAACTTGATAGAATAAATGAAATTTAACTTCAAGTTACTTCATCCTTGTAAAAACTGACCAACCCCCCAATGTGACTGTGTAATTCAGTGATTGCCCATTTATGCCTTGGCAAAGAGAGTTCTATTAAAAAACTGATTAATTAAGCAATAGGAAGTGAATGAATATTTTACCAAATGCATCTCAATAGGTAATTGAACAATTGAACCATGATTTTGTTGGTGTCAGTGCACAGTGTTGTAGTCTGATTCAGATAATTTGATTAGTCTGAAACTAACTTCTTGTGAAAAAACAAACAAATAAACCACTAAAACCTACCAAACATACTATCACCTTCCCACCAAAAAAATTTCAAACAAACCACCCCCTCATCCAAACTGCCAAAAATCTAGGTTTTTATCTGATTTGTTTATCTGATATGACTCAGCCTAAGAAGCGTGAAGCAAACCTGGAGCGAAGGAGTGGAGGCAGGGCAGGACTCTGCTTTGCACTGCAGCCTGTGCTTGGCTTGGCCTTCAGAAACTGCTTAAACTGGGCTGGAAACAGCAGCTCCCCAGCTTTGTAGAGGTGGGGGATTTATCTCCACCACAGTTTTCTAAGGACACTATTATCCCTGATTCTGATCCCTCTAAGAGGTATCATTGTGCTGGGATTTACAATTATTCAGTGAAGCAGTGCAATTAAAAAAATAGAAAAAGTTTAATTTATGGCAGAGTAGTGTTCAAATTCACTACTTTTTTCTTAAAATAAATTATTTTGAAATTCTGATGCTCTTTCTTAAAGGAGGTGTTTTCACCTCCACAATTAATTAAGAGAAATTCAGAGAAATACAAAGCATGTTTGGCATTGAGTAGGCAGGTGAGTGACATCTTTTTACTAATAGAAGAATTGTTAAATAGAAGCAGTGGCACAAAGCAAGTTGTTGAACAGAGATAAGTGGCCAAAACATTTTTTGAGACTTTGTGGTCATCTTCAGATGGAAATAACCTATTTTATGTATTCATACTTATGTTTTAACTTGCATGTTACTGTTATCAGCTTATAAATATTGTTTCTCCTGCATAATTGAACATGACTTGTAATTATGGCTTAGGCCTTAAATCCTTGCAAATGTCTTCAGAACTTGGTGTGGTGCCTTCTGATGCTTACAAATATCAGACTTTTACATTTGTCAGATACTGCATACCAGAATGAAAAATTCATTAGTTTTAGTAGTAACTGATTTTATGAACATTCATTTCTATTTAAGATCCTGAAGGTGTTATGCCAACTGAACTTGCCCTCTGCTGTAGCAGAGAGAGAGATTATTAATAGTTCTAGAGTAATGAAGGAATGCTTTTAGGAAATGAATGCTCTTCATGTTGAACTCTTGTAATAGAATAAATTATTAAATGAAGTTTATTAGAAAGTAGAAACAAATAATTACGCACCAGCTTTAACCATAAATAGGTAGTCACCTCCTGAATTATCTGGCTGATGTTTTTCTAAATAGCTGGGATTCCTGATCCTCTCTGAAATACCTTCTGAGATGAGCCAAGTGAAATGTATGCAATATCCAAAAATACCCTCACTGTTTTACAGCTTTTCCAAGTCTAATTTTTTAGTCACATCAGGTTGTACCATTTCTTACATCTGTGCAACTGGGTGAATCTTTGATACTGTCTGTCTTACCAAAGTGTGTGCTTTCAGCTGGACATTTACTGCTCCATTCTGTATGATGGAAAGGAGTTTTATTTTGGAACTAGATGTGAAGCTGAACTCTCAGTGAAGCAGGATGTTATCTTTACACGTTTGGATGGGTGTACTGGAAGCCGTATAGACAGATTCTGAATATATTTTTGTTCTGATGCTTCAAACAAAAGTAGATTGTTTTCTTGTCAAGTTTAGTATCTGTATAATTGTAATGTGAATTAAAACTGTAATGTTTCAATATCAAGATTACATAAAATAAAAATCTGAAAATCACGTTTAAATGAATTAGCTCTCAAACTTCTCATTTGTTAGTGCTTGTTTTAGTATGTTACTGGGGACTTTCACAAAACATGGTATCTGCCCTTGGGACACGGATCAGACTAATGACTTTGAACAGTCAGTGTCAGGCATATATATTGCTCTATATGTAAACATATAGTGCTCTGTATGTTTTATATGGATCCTTAGAAAAGTTCTACCAAAAATACATACTCTTTAATTGTGGTGGTTATATCAAAGCGGAGTTTTGAGAAAATTTGGTTAGGTCCTATCTGAACAGCACACTTTTACACATCTGTGAGCATATTATTTGTCCCATTGTAGCTTGATCACTCTGACTGGGAAAACAGGTCTATCTAGAACTGATTTGCTGAAATTTGGCCTGAAATTCATAAGTCATTTCAGTATTTTAGTTGGTTTAGCATTTAGATGGGGTAATAATCTAACAGAAATGATTGATGTATTGAGTTGGGCAGCAATTGAACACCTGCATTATGCCAAAGAGTCCTGAAAAAAAAAAACTTGGGTTTTGCCATTATTTTGGAGTCTCTGCAGTAATAATATTACTTTGTCCTAGATAATATGTTTTGTGTTATGATGTCGTAACAATTTAATTGCTGTAGCAGTTTGACAAGAGAATAAGAAAAAAAACTGAGTTGCAAAAGGTGCTCTGGTTATTAAAAGGGCTTTTAGCGGCTCGGTATAGTCAGACTGGATTTGTTGTGTTGGCCAGCAGTGATGCTCACAACTTGATCAATATTCCTTGAGTCTCTATAAAATAGCAATTATTTTATAAACTATTATCAAGTTACTAGTATATATATTACTGAAAAATTAACATATGTATGTATCTGTATAGGGAAGGAAGATTATAACTTTCCTTTGTTTCCAGAAGATAAACAAAAAAAAATGAAGCTTACAGAATCCCCCTTGTGAAATTTTCAGGTAGCCGTGGCACAGAAGCTCTTGATCTGTGGACTGTCCTTACTCTTCCACATGACTATTACAAAAACTTTGCCTGTGGAATACAACATTGATGATAACTTCAGAGCTACAGCATCATGGCCTGTAAGGTTTTTCTACCTGTATGTGTCTCTTATGGCTGCCAGACCCAAGTATTATTTTGCATGGACTTTAGGTAAGTCTACATTTAAAAATACAATAATAACAGAAAGAGCATGTATTGAGAGCCATCTGAGATGTGCACACCCAAGTGTGTATTAAAAAGTGGCAGTGCCCTCTTGAGGCCTTAGGAAAACCTGATTGCATTTAAGTCTTTCAAGGTATTAAGTACATTGAACAGTATCTCTCTTTTCGGGAAACAAAAGCTGCCAGAAATGTAAGCACAGTGTTGGGAGAGTGTTGCCAATGAGATCATAGTCTCCTTTGCAAGTCTGAGTGAAACCTAAGGAGTTTTGGAGAGTGGTAGTGTTTCAATGTAGTTTTCTTCTTTTAATAACTTTAAAAGAAGAAAAAGTAGTAGTAAATCTAGTCTAATGTACAATCCTTCTGTTTGTTTGGGGTTTCTTAAAATTCATTTTGATACCTTTGTTTTTGGTGTATCTTCAAAGTTAGTTTTAACCTCTTTCTGTGGTTAGTTATTAGTAATTTGCTTTTATTGATGTTGTATATTGATGTTATTCAATCATGAAGGAAACCTAATATGTTGAAATTCAGATACATGATACTGTTGTTAATTGTAGGTGGTGTTTTCAGAATTTGATGGGTGACACTTCAGTTTTACTCTTTTTTTACTAAAAGATTGAATGGCTGGTGGGATAACATGCTTAGTAACTTATTTAAGACACTTGAATAGATTATATAGTTTAAAGGATATTTTGTGTTTCCCTTTATGTTACTTCTAAAAAAATTATATATACAACAGGAAGATGCTTTAAGTAATCTGACATCTTGAAAGTGGCTCACACAACAGATTTCATCAGCTTCCTCCTCCTCTCCGGTTTTACATATTTGTTTCATAGCTCTTTTGAGAGAGAATCTGTGGGAACAATGCAATAAAGAAAGCTTTAGGATAGCAGAGCAGCATGACTCATTTACAGCTGCTGGTTTCATTCCTGGTCAATGAATGAAATGCTTTCAGCTTGTCTGGATATAGTCGTTCCGGGGCTTGTTGTGGAAAGAAATACTTTTGAATATTATACTCTTATACACCCATATCATCATCTGTAAATAGCAGTAGTCATCTGGAAAGTGAATAATTTTAGTTGGGCTTTTTTTTTTGCCTTTAATACTTCAGTTAGATTCCTCCTTGTGCATTTGCTAGCAGTGTTAGAGCTAGCATTCCTCTGGTAAATACCAAGGAAAATAAACTATGCCAACTCTGTACTTCTAGTTTGCTAGCCTTCTTCCTTCCACTTTGTCTCATCTGAACTTATAATGGTAGGAGTAGAATGTGAGGGTTTTAACAGTTTTACTGGATGTTACATCTGTGAGTTGTACATTACTATTTCTTCACATTTAAAAAAAAAGTGTTAATGAAATTAATTACTTAAAATGAATACTAAAATGCTAGTTAATAAAATGAGTTCTACTCTAGTTGCAGTCTTTGCATTCTAGCTTGTGAAAGATTATGGAGTTTGTCTCCAGCTGTTTCTAACTGAGCATAAAACTATTGCCCATTGTTTGAAGTTGGCATAGCAGCATCAGATGTAAGGCAGAAAATGTAGTTGTTTTCAGAGATATTTTTAAAAAACACAAGGAAGTAAAAATATTATAAATTCAAAAACAACTCATTTGCTTGTATGTATTTGAAAAATACAGTTGAGGAAATGTTAGTGTCTGAGCTAACAAAGCTCAGGTGAAGGTGATGACTGAAAGTGACAGGCAGTAGAGATCCCTGCATTTTCCTGCATAGTCCAAATGACAGTATCAGCTTTTTCTCCTAGGGAAAAATATTGTTTACTTAGAACATCTGACCTTTGACATGCTGAAGTGTAAATACTTCACATTCAAAGGTGTTGTAACAGTGGCCTTGTGCCATTAGTGGAAGTTCGATGAGCTCTATATTCCTTAGAAAATTACTGTTTTCTTCTGTTAGGTTCACACTGCTCTCTGTGAGGTGCTGTGAATGTGCACCTGCACAGAGGGAATCACACAATTTAATCTTTATGCTTTAAGCATCACTGTTGTTGCATAATGAAGACAAAGACATGCATCTGAGCACTGAGCTGCTGTCTCAAATGATTATAACCAGCCACTGTTTTGTAGTCTTAATGCATCTCATTGAGTTTGTTTTTCTGTCTGATTGTTCAAGCAAGTCTCTGTAGGTGGTATGGGAGACAGGGAACATCTGTACTGTGAAGTAGCTAGTGCTACCTCTCATTCTTAAGCTTTTGTGCAAGTTTTTGAATTGGAAGCCAGTGTTACTTGGATTGTTTTCTGTTTGTTCAAGTCATCCTCAGATCCTCAGTATTTAAAAGAAAAAAATAAATGTAGTCTTTAAAATATGATAAATGTTTTGAACAAATTACATGTTGTGTGATGCACAATTCGTAATACAGAAAGTTTATAATTAATTTGTTTTTTCTTGTCTCATTGCAGCAGATGCAATTAATAATGCAGCAGGGTTTGGTTTTAGAGGCTACGATAAAAATGGAGTTACACGTTGGGATCTAATATCAAATCTGAGAATCCAGCAAATAGAGGTTTGTTTCTGGCTCTTTCAGAAAAACCTACATATCCCTGTAGGTAGTTGCTCTTAATTTCAGTAACTTTTCCTATGCATTCATTCCTTTAGATAGTGAATATGTTCTAATTAGGTCAGAAATTATGTGTTCACACCTTTAGAAAAGGGTGGAAAATAGCCTGTTTTGAACATGTTCTACTTGTCAATTGACTTCCAAAGTATTTTGTGGTTATAAGTAAAGTAAATAACTTATTCAACTCATCACAAATTTGGATGGGAGGATTTATAATTTATACATAATAACTTTGAAACACATTGTGACACTCCGCAGTTATGGAAATAATTAGTTTGTTTTATTTTACAGTTTTCCACAAGTTTCAAGATGTTTCTTGATAACTGGAATATCCAAACAGCTCTTTGGCTGAAAAGGTATTTATTTCTTAAAGGAAGTGTTTCTCCACTGAAGTATCTTAGATAAATATTTCTGTGAAGATGGTATAACATTTGAAGCTAACTCCCACAAAACATCATTTGTTTAGCAACTGTGCAGGAGATTCTTCTTCTAATATTTGAATTAAAGCCTCTGAGTTTAGGACTTCCTTCTTAGTGTAAACTATCAGGTTATGATAGAAACTGTTTTTCTTCACAGGTCATAGGGAACCTAAAACTGTTAATCTGCGGAGGCATCTTTTTTCCCTCTCTTAGCATTCAGCCAGTGCGTGTTGCTGAGAGCAGCAGGCAAAGTGTACATCTCAGCCTGTGAAAGCTCTGCATTATTTTTAGCCATAGAGTGACACAGGAACTTCCATACATTCTCTTAGAGAATTTTCTGTGCTCTTTTCATTATGAGTGCATGACAGACATCAAACCCTACAATGTGCTGTCAGCAAAAATTCCAAATGAATCTCTCTCAGCTGCACTCTTTTTCCTTGCCTGGGGAACAGGTACAGTGCCCCGTGAACTACATCATTCTGCTTCTTTGTGGTAAAGTAGAAATGTTCTTGAGTAGTGTGTGGATGTTTCCCTTCTTCCAGTCAGACTGATCTCCTATGATCATAGGAGTTGAACTCCTATGCACAAGTGCAAATTTAACTGAGACCCCTATCTTGGGATCACTTAGAGGACTTTACACCTTATTCTAGGATAGCTGGCAACAGGATGTCTCTTCCATCAAATTTATTCATAGTATGTTCTCTTTCTTCCATAATTTCATCCCTAGATATTTTACTCCTTCAATTTAAAAAAGAAATTGAATTTTATGTGATTATTCTGGTTGTCTCAACAGTCAATGGAATCCATTGCTAGGACAGTCAACAAAAAATTGCATGTTTGCAGGTATTGAAGTGTAGCATTTCAAAAACCAAATACGTAATTTAGCTATTTTGGTTTAGCTAGGGAATAGAAGCTTAACAGTATTAACACATAATAGGGAAAAGTTGTATTTCAGCTTTCAAATCTCCTAAATGGAATGATTCTAAACAAAAATTATTAGTGAAGAAGCATAATATTTCTGTCAAAAATGGAAAGAAAAATTGCAGATCAATTGCTCAGGGTGATAATAAAAGAAGATGTGAGGAACAAATTAAAACATCTCCTTTAATAAGCATTTTTTAAAACAATAATAGGAGAATCCTTGGACATAGTCTAAATTAATTCTGTCAAAGTGAAAGGGTGGGGAAAGGTGGATGTTCTGTGAAAGCTTTGTTGCAAGTAAAAGATTGTTTTAATTGATCATATATGAGATCCATAAATTGTGGTAGAGAATATATATTTTGTTACTAATTGTTTGGTTAGTTGCAATGCTCCAACAATTTGCATAGTGAACAAGCTCATGGATTACTTTAAACATCCACCTTTAATACCTCATTTTTTTACCATTTATAGAAGTACCTAAAACTTTAGCCATTTATCTCACATGAAATACCAGACATTAGCATTTGTTCTGTTCTTCTCAGATAATCGCTAGAAAATGAACCATCAGTTACACCCTGATTGTGTGTAAAAACAAACTTGTAGAAAATGCAGTTAGTGGAGCTACAGATCACAAAGAGGTTTAGTAAATATTTAATGTAGATCATAGTATACAGCAATTTAAAGGCATTAGTGTTACAAGCATGTAAGTTAAAATAGATATTTGCATAGTAGCACATATCAACAATATATTATTGTTATTATAAAGTTTCCTGGCTGGGAAAGCTGTTATGTTCCCCCTCAGCCCTTTCTTTCTCTTTTTCAAAGATACCATCTCATCCCATTTGTCTTTGGTCATGTTTGCAAAGCCTGTGTGGTTCTTGTTGCTCAATTTTGACATCTTTCCAAACCTCTGGTCTTCTTAGAGTAGATGTAGTACTTCTGCTAAGACCTTCAAGGTTTTTCCCTGGATTTTTAGAGGCAGAGTTGATTAATTTGAGTGGGTTAGTAATAATTATTTTCCTTGGGTAATACTGGGATATATTAGAAAGGGTGTTATATCTGTCATTTTTTGCAGCAGAAGTCTACTGTTGATTCATGCTTAGCTGATACTCAGTGTTTCATACTGTTGATCCATATTCATACTCAGCTACACTTTTTCAATACTGTTACAGGAATGGTACTGGTTTGTGTCTTCCACTTTTCTTATTAGATGTTCTATGCTTTGGACTTCATCTTGTTGATTTCAGAACATCCTTCAAGTCTGCCAAGATCATTTTGGATTCTAGTGCTCTCTACTAAGAAAACAATGCCAATCTCGTCCATCCCACCTTCCACCTCAAAAAAAGAAGGGAAGACAAGGTGGAAAAAATACTTCTCAGTCTACCACCTAAGTTAGTAAAGAAAGTATAGAACCAGACCGAAGACAGTACCTTGTTGAACAGTTGATGCATCTTCCCACTTCTAGAGCATTTTGGATAACTTGAACCAGCTGTATTTGAATAGATTTTCTCAACCTGTTGTGATGACCATATTTCATTGGTTTGTTTTTAGGATCATCAAATGGAACATTTGAACATGATATACTATTGCCAAATCCATGGAAACATTTAAATTTATTTTTTTACTCTTTGAAATTGAAATCTGATGATTTTTTTCGTACTATTTTACCTCGGTTGCATTGATACAGTTGAAATTTAGTTAGTTAATTTAGTCAGTTTTGTTCACTCCTGAAAGCTTTCCAGGAACAATTTCAGTACTTTAAACCAAATAAAGATTGAAGACATATATCACTTTATTAATGAGATGTAATTAGCCACCAGTCATATACATTTATAATTAATATCAGTATTAGAACACATAACATTTCACATGGGTTTAGTGCTTTGGTGTAATAAACATTTTAAACACTCTTCTGTAACTAATCCCAAGCAGAGTAATAAGCCCATACAAGTACACAATTACATGCAACCTGCACCTCCTCTCCTAAGGATGTGCAGGGTACAAAACCCTGCTTGCATGCACTGCCTGTGGGAGATGTGGGTGCTCCAGCTTAGTGTGAATCTGCTGATTTCACATGACCCCTCGAAAGGCCTGGCACAAATCCGTGTGCCTGCAGCTGACAGGGATGAGGCACTGCTCCCTGGCATGGTGCACTGCACTGACAGGCCCATAGCTGGGGGTGCAGCTCTGTGTCTACCAGGGATACACTGTCTTGGCCAAGACAGGGGTCATGGTGTTGGTGGGGTGACTTCTGGCTGGGTCAAATGAGGTTTTGAGGAAAAGTATTTTGCTCCAAGATAACTCCCTGACTCAATGCAAATTTTCCTAATGGTTTGCTACTCCTGGGGCTGACAGATTCTTTATCAAAAATGTCTCTGTTTACTATTCAGCCTGGCCAATGTTGTTTTCCTCTTTAATGTGATCTGTTTTGGGCAAATGTCCTCAGTTTTGAGTATTATGCCAGCCTCACATTCTCATCTTAATTGCCACTGTGAGTGAAGCCCTTTAGCAAGAGGAGGTAGTTGTGCACATATCCCACTGAAGACCTCATAAGATAAAACTTACCACATCAATTTGACTGGAATAAACTAAATTAGAAAATTACACTTTTAATCTTTTTGTATTCAGATCCTGTCTTTTTAGCTTCTGTTCCTCAACATTGACTACATCAGTAGGTTTTGGTAATCTTTTATGTGGAAGTTGCAGTAAAGTAGATTACTAGTGTATGTTGTGCCTCTTGGTATCATTAGCTTGTCGTCTTTGAATAACAGATGCGCATTCTCTTCTCTTTCTCTGTTACTAGCTATGTGGTTATAAAAATCTTTTTACCTATTGGTGTCTATAGCCTTTTTAGTTAAAACTCATTTTTGTATGTTAGCCATAGATTTGTCCTCATGCATGCTTGTGGTGTTTATTTCTGCTTTGTTAGTTTGTATCCATTTCCATATTTCCTATTGCTTTTTTGGTTTTCAGATCATTAAAGGCATTAAAGAACTCTTGATGAAGCCATATCAGGACCTTACCATGTTTCCTATCATTCTTCCACATCATGATGGTTTGTCATTGTGTCATATAGTGTTGTCTTCTAGAAACCACCTTTCTTGGATTCCTTTTTTCCTTCTTCCTTCTAGAATTCCTATTATAGGACCTTGTCTAGTAATTCAGAGTCTCAATTTTAAAATAACAGAGTTCAGCATTTTCCTTATTTGATACTCTCTCAGCACTAGAGTATTTATTTCAATTTCATCGTCATGCTCACCTAATTGTGTCACACAGACACATTTTCAACTGTAGTTTCTTTATTATTCAAAATTGAAGGTAGTTGTTAAGTTTTCCCCTGCTCCTATAAGCTGCTCTTTTTTTATGGAAAACATATACCTGACTCATCCCAAGAATCTGGAGGTGGTTTGTGCCTTCCAGTGCAGCTTTTCAAACACATTCTTTAATGGCTCAAGATCCCTTATTAATGCCAAAACTCATGTTTGGATGGATGCTTGTGTATTGCTTCATTAGGAATAAGGACCATGTGTGATGGTACTGAGCTCAAGTTTAGCACTGAGGGCTGGAATTGGGAGCTGTGAATAGCTTTAAGCATTTTCTGTCATTTCAAGCCATAATATAGTGACAACATATATTATTATAATTTATTATTATTATTATAGAAAATAATATTATAATAGAAATGCATTATTATAATAGAAAACTGTAATTGCATTGAAACTTCTGTGTTGGAGATGAAACTGGTAAAAGTATAAATGATGGCTGGGAAGATGTGTGTGGTTTGTTTCATGTTACTTACCTTGAATCGTTTCTGACTTGCTAGAGTATGCTATGAGCGAGCCACCTTCAGCCCAACGATACAAACCTTCATTCTTTCTGCCATCTGGCATGGGGTTTATCCAGGATATTATTTAACATTTTTAACAGGAGTACTAATGACACTAGCAGCACGAGCTGTAAGTACCAACCATCTTACTATTATTAGATAATAAGTTTTGTAAAAGCAAATTGATCATGTTCTTTGCTCCAAAGATGCCCTTTACTGTTGCTACACAATCTGTCTGATAATGGTGTTTACTATTTTAATTATGAGAACAATGGGAATGATTAATTAAAAATGATTGGAAACAAGACTATATACAGCATATAACATCTTTGTAGCATATTTTTTGTGGAATCTCTTCCTCTGTATTAACTGATGGTTATGATGGTGATGATGGATAACAAGCTGAACAGGTTGTTTATAATTATCTAAAATAATTTTGAAAATATCAGTGACAATGAGTAGCTTAAAATTTGAGTGTCAATGCTATATACTTCTAGAGTCTGCTTCATTCCTAATTTCTCTCCAGTACTATTGTAAGGATGATAACTAAAAAATGTTCCCCCTCTAGGAGCACATAAAAATCTCTAGTGCAGTTACTATTTCCAGCTGGCCAGCCAGTAGTGTAGTAACATTAACATGCTTCTGCTGTTGCTATTCAGAACCATATGGAAACAGCAAATCTGCCAGGAAATCTCTCACAGTTCTGCCTGAGAAAGCTGTGTTAGAACAGGGACAGGTTTATCAGTCACTCAGTGGAAAAGAGGAACAAATTACACATCAGATCAGAGCAGCATAACAGAGCATTTTTTGTTGAAAGAACCAGGAGAGTGAGAAATTAAGATGACTGCTGTGTGGTTGCTATAATAGCTAGAGGAAGGTGGTACTTCAGATTTAGGTTGTTACTACATCAGTAAAACAAATGCTTCTCTTTCTTCACAAAATATGGGTATAGTCTGTGTTTGACAGAACTGACTCCTTTCTTTACAATAGATACAGCTTTCTTCTTCTTCCATATCTATCACAGAGAACTTTTGATATTTATCAGCCAGGGGCTGGTGCAAAAGCCAAGGTTCTGGGACAGTTCACAGATAAAAGTTGTTTACTTAGGGAGATGAGTCCAGTAAATTGGAGTGCTCACTGCCCTTCATCCTGGGCTTCTCTAGTAGACTACATTGTATTCACGTTTCATATGTATCAATCAATAGGCTAGTAAAAATATTTTGAGTTTTGGTATCGACAGGTACTTAATATTAATTAAGATATGTTACAGCATATTTGTTATTTAACTCTACTAGCCTTTAACTGCAAAGTTTGGCAGCACTGATCCACACTTTGTTCTGTTATGGCTAAGTGTGTATCAAACTTATTTTACTACCTTTGATCGTTACACATTTCATAACTGGGTGTTTATTAGTGGCAGTCATAGAGTTTCAAGTCCTAAAATACAAGCTTACAAAAACTTTGTGAAGCTTCATCTGAGTTCTACAGAACTCAGGAACAAGTCCTTGCATGTGACCATAGGAATAACTGGAGGGAAATGGCAGGATGAAGGGTATGTTGCTAGAATTACTTGTTTGACTTAGCTTAACTAAGCAAAGACTGAGTGGGACTGTGGTATTTACAGGGCAATTAAAATAAGAAGAACAAGAAGGGTCAAAAAGGGTTTTTCTGAAAAAATAATAAAAATTTTAAAAGAATTTTCTGAAAAAATAATTAAATCAGCAGGAGCTAGCCTTGGATATGTTCTTTGGAATGAGGAGTTCTAAAGAAACTGAGGGTTAAGAAAGCTAAACAGTGCAGTCTGGTGTGCAGCTTTTCAGAGAGCACTGCTTCAGTGCAGGTGACCAGGAGGTGGCAGCTGTGATATCAAGTTGGGGTCAAAGGCTGAATTGAGCCTATCTTGGTTTGTCAGCACATAAGAGTGTGAGTAAGGATAACAGTTCAATCAAAGAAAGGGAAGAGGCAAAGATTTACTGATGTCTTTATAATTATAGACTTAAATAAAGCTGAACCCAACCCTGGGTGGGATTTGGATTTGGGATGTTTAAATACTTCTGGTATTCAATCTTTTGAGCAGAATTTTAGAACAAAAGAAGATTTAGCATAGAAATTTGAGTAATTTTATAATAATCCCACTTGGTAGAAATTAAGACTTAATATGTAATTAGAACTGTTATTTTGTATATTCTGATATACACCCTGCTTGCCTTAAAATATATTTTATTAACAAGTGTATGAGAATGGCTTACTATGTAGACACTTTCGTCAGAAACATTCTGGTCGTCATTTGCTCCAACCCTCTATATTTACAGAATGGCTTGATAGAATAAAATGTCTGCCTCATTCAGACAAGCAGTGCAGACTTGCATTGGATTTAGGATAGGATTAATTTACTTAAATTCTGTTTAAATTGATAAATGCTTAAATTCCCATGCTGAATGAAGTGCAGGGAATTTGAGCCAATTCCTGTTGAAGTTGATGGGCATTTTGAATAGTTGAAAGATATTTGACCAAACTAGCATTTAAATTCACCCTATGACTTTTGTATCAATGCAACAAACTGAGCTCTCAAGGTTTATTTTTCAGCTAACTTAGTATTATTTTCTTTTTCAGATAAGAAACAACATCAGACACTATTTTGTTGAATCTCCTGCTGTTAAACTATGTTATGATATTGTGACATGGATGGCAACTCAAGCAGCAATAAGTTACACAGTTGTGCCATTTGTACTGCTCTCTGTAAAACCCTCTTTGACCTTTTATAGGTAAGCACATTCTGCCTGTTTTCTTTAACTTGGAATAGAAGTATTTTCAGTGGCAGAGGATTTTTGAAGCTATTTTAATGATAGAATTTAATTCTAAGATCAATTTGTAGCTGAGTGAACTGTATTTCTAGTGCTTGAATGTAGTGTGTCTTGTGTTGCTCACATTTTCCTGTCATAACAGAATTATTTTTCAGGGGGCAGGGAAAAAAAACCAAGCAAAAACAAAACCAAAGGATACCTCTGAAATTACTATATGCCCTTGTACTACTTGATAGCATGACTAGATATCGACTTCCCAGAAAAAACTTGTGAAAAAAGTTGAAAGAAGACTTCTGTTCACTTCATTCCTTGTTACAGTCCTAAATAATGTGAGGGAAGACTTAAGTTCTGATTTTCCCCTTATTTTACTTTTCTTAAAGGAAATATTAATGTTTTCATATCTTATGTGCAAAGTATATCTGTAAGTATGGTCAGTTTCATTGATTTATTATTTCTGTTTGTTTTTTAGCTCCTGCTATTTCTGTCTTCATATTGCCAGCATCCTGGTATTGTTGGTATTTCCATTGAAAAGAACTCAAAGAGGAAGTAAAAATCATGAAAGTGTCCAGCCTGTGTGGTCCAGAAAACTAGAAGAAGAAAGTCTTTTGCAAAAGAACAATTATTCCACAACAAATAATAGTTTCAGTCAGAAACAAGAAATAACCTGCAGATATCAAGCATTAAAACAGTGATTGAGGAAACACTATGATGAATATATTTTGTATGTTTTCAGAAACCCATTTTTAGCACCTTTTAAAGGGGTTTGTATTTGTTTGCAAAGATATTTAGTAAGAAAAGAATGCATTACCTAGGAAAATCACATACAATAGCAAGACTGGAAACAAAACAAATTAACCCCTCCCATGCCATGCCCCTGTGGGTCACGCCTTATATGAAGATATTACCATTATTTCAATGGGCACTCAGGACTTGCAACGTATGTCCATAGGGTCATATGTGTGCCCTTTGCTGAATGTACGTTGTGTATCCCAAGGCACTGATGGGGTGGAATAAAATTGTGTCAATCTAGGATTAACAAATGGAAATTAATTTTTCCAACTGAATTACTTGCCTTAAACCCTCTATTTACTGAAATATTGTTTTTAAGTGGGAATTTCAAGTTTGATTTTATGTGGAAAGTATTTCACATATATAACACTATGTGCTATAAAGAAGATAAAATTAGGACATGCAAAGTCACTAGTAGGCTTTGGAATCTTTCAAAGGGAATTGCAATAAGCATCTCAGTATTTGGAGGGTTTTCTTAAAGTATCTCCAACTATTAGAGTACATTACAGAACTGTAAACATTGATGCCAAATTATAGTTAGGTTTCTTTGATAAAGAGTATATAATTACTCTGAATGGATTAAAATGGCCCTTCTGAATGGATTAAGAACACCTCAAATTTACCTTTTCCAGGTATTGATAGCTCTAATGTAGGTTTCTTTTACTGTAAAGTACCTAAATCCAATAAAGCACTGCCAAGTGGGCTTTGCAGCCAGAGGGGGAAAGGCAGCCACAAGGCACAGAAGACAACATGACACTGGGATTTCAATGAAAGTGCAGTTTTGCCCTTAAATACCATAAATACTTGTTCTAGAATAGAACTGTTTTACAAAAAGTAATTTTTAATACTTAAAGTTATTTTGAATTTTCAGGCATCAGTTAGTTGATGATGCATTCAGTATAAAATAGCAAACTTACCTTGAAGCTCCAGCACATAGGTAGTCAAACATGAAATGACTATCACAACCAATTTCTATATGCTTGATAATTGATGAATCTTTATCCAAAGAAGTGTGTGAATTTGAGGAAAAGCTTTTTCTTTGAATTAGAATTTTAGATGCAAATTACATGTCATATTTCTGGGTAACATAATGAAAGAAAGAAATCCTTCAGAGTATCTGACTGTCTGAATTATGGAACTGTGTCAAGGAAACAATGCAGTGGTTATATCTATTCCTGATCATTTATTGTGATGATAGTCACTGCTAGAGTACTACTGTTAAAGGGCTACATTTTAATTGCATATGTTCTGTATTTTCATATAATTTTTTTTTGAGTAAACGCAAACTGTTCATCCATGTGGGGTTTATTTCTAATTTTAAACCAGATACATAATAATACCAGAGAAAAATAATGCAGCTGGTTGACAAGTAACTAACAAATGATTGAAAAAATTTTGTCATAATATTTTGAAACCTGAAGTTTTCATCAAAAATCTAGTTCCAGTTGGATAAGTACTCTTACTACCAGAAGTGCAATGATGGTCCTCAGCTTTGGGGATATTGCCATGCAAAAATCATCACAGTACTCCCTGAAGAGCCAGACCCTAAGTTAGGTCAGAGTTATTTGCTTGTTGTCATAACTCTGTGTCTGGCCCTCGGTTCCTTGCCTAAAACTCCAGAAGGAGGGGAACATAACTTCCTATATATGTAGGTTAGCACTAATTAATCTACTCAGGAAGAGGGAACTGAATATGAAATGAGAGTGGATGAGTCTGTTAAGATGAGCGGGGATGTTCATTGTTTCCGTGACAGCTGTATTATCTTTAAGATAAAATAATCTGACTTCTAAATCCTTACTTTGATTGCCCAGGCAGACTTCCCCTTACATGGGGTTGTGGCTGTCATATGCTTCTTTGACACCACATTATGGTTTTCTTTTTATTAGTAAGTAAGGGCATGCTAGTTTGTTTGATCATCCTTGTTAGATAGAGAATCAGGAAAGACATTTTTTTGTTTTCTGTACTTGAAGGGACATTTACATAAAGGAACAAATTAGATTTGCACATTTCTGGGTGGGTAAGTAGAAATAGGGTTGATTCTTTCAGCATTTGTTACTCTTGAGCTTAAATTCATCTTATTGGTGTAGTCTCCAAATCTATTTAAATTTTTGGATTCCAGTACAAATGTTCAGTTTTCCTATTTATGTTCTCGTACTCTTGCTTTATTGTTTTGGCATGTGTGCCCGCGTGTGCTGTGGTGGCTTACAGATTCTTCTTAATGAAATATGGAAACAGTTGTAAAGGCTCCCAGCAAATAAGCAGGTTAGGGTAGTGCAGACTGGTACTTCAATGTGGGTGAATTCAGAGGTACAGAGGTGCAGTTTTGTTCAGAACTTTTGTATATAGGGAAGTCGAAGCAACTAAGAAAGTACATTTATGCTTTCATTGAGCACAGGTGGCAAAAATACAGGTTTCAAAATTGGACGTGACTTTTTTCTTCATGATTTGAACTCATTAAGTAATTGCAACACAAGAAAATTATTACAATTATGACAATTAATTAATTCTGCACAGAATTTAAGTATAGTGTCCTAGAATTTACCCTTTAAATGCCATTGTTAAAAGTACTGTTTGAACAAAAATCTGCTCTTCATGAGAATGAATCCTTTTGGAGACTATGGAAAGAAGTATTTCTTCTTAAGTGTTTTAATGGCAGCACTCTGATTTTAGTCAGACTGGGGTTTCAATGTTTCTTTCCCTCTGCTTTACTCATATTCTGCCTTGCAATTACACTGTTTTTTTATCTTTTCAGTCAGAAGGTCAAGAGCAGCCAGCCCCAATGCTTTAGATAATTTTTAGGTTTTACACACATCATTTGATAATACTAAATTTGAAAGGATATTGCTTTTCCTGGCAAAAATTTTAGAAAGTGTATTTCCTATAAATGTTTTGGACATGAAGGAAACATGATTTTAAGTATTCTTTTACCTATTAAATAATGTATATCCAAAAGGTAAAAGTGTTTCCTGTATTGCAGATCAGCACATTATGAAAAATAAATGCAACATATCATTCATAATTTTATGGTGCTTTGCGGATATTTGCCATTGTGAACAGTTCATTCAGGCACTTAATGAGTTAAAGTTAGTTAGTAAATGTAGTCACCCTGATTGTAACTATTTGCTTGCTTAACATTTTTTAACTTTTATGATTCTATATTAATGAGAGAGATATATATTACATATTTAAATAATACTTTCAGTGGTGCCCACTACTGTTATAATCAAGAAGGCTTTGTTAGCTTTCCAGTTATAGATACGCCCTTCTTATTCAGGAATCCTATTCTTCCCTGGTGATTCCTAAAGCTGACATGTAGACAAGATTTCAGTAATTGGTGACATTTGAAAATGTATTACATGTAAAAAAAAATTGGTATGCATTTCAATATACTGTTAATAATAAATCACACTTTAGTGAGAAGACCATGAACAGACCATGGTATATTCCCTGCTGTACACTGATGTATGGTAGTTTTACCAATATAGTAAATTATTTATTAGAGGAATTTTACACTTGAAGAACTTGTTCTGTTTCCCCCAGGGGAATAAGTAAAATTAACATAAATGCTAGCTTGTATGACAGGATGCACAAGGTAGTTTTGCCTCTTTTGATGTCATTGATTTGGGTAGTGGTAAAATGTCCTCTGATGCAGAGGAAATACTTAAGATCATCACATCCTGTCTAATTCATATCAAAAGTAATTTTAACAAAATCTAGATTTTTTTCTCTCAGAAGCTTTGCAAACAAATTGTTGACAATTTGTTTAAATACATGGTCAAATGTGTCTTCATGTTTGCATACAAATGTGTAACTTGCTTATATGTATACTTTCACATGTTCAACTTTGTAAGTTGGCCTTGAAAGACAAATTTAAAAGCACAAGTTACTATAATTTAGGCTTTCATTTCCCTTATCTTTAATTCTTTCACTTTGTAATTCTCACTGAATTCTGAAATCAAGCTTGAGAATTTAATTTTCATTGAAAATTTTGAAATACTACCATCTATGTAGAACAGTGATCAGTGTTAAAAAACCAGATGGATATAGATTTAAAGATTTTAATATGATGCAGACTATCTATGAAAAAAGTACACATTAGTTCTGTGCTGATGCATCACAGCATTTCACTATATGATTGATCTTTATTTATTTAGGTCCAACAATACTCTGAACTGTACTATTTTTTAATTTTCCTGGTTAAAAATCAATTGACAATAAGTACTTAACTAAGTAAGCAGGCATTCTAGTGAATTAAGCCTACTTTCATAAGATTACCAGATCTGTCTGCATTTCAGCTAGTTTGTGCTGTTGGTCTTCATCTTCACAGTCTTGGTGGAAAAGGATGGCAGTGGAGAAGTCTCTAGTCAGAAATGTGTCCCATCTGTGGCTGGAAGGGTTTGCCACTCAATTCCTGCAGGGAGCTAACCCTATGTGCAGAGCTTAGCAGAGTTTCCATTTGCTTGTGACGCAGGCTGCAGCTGCTCTATGCTACATCTGGCTGGATTTTTGACATGTTTGCTGTCTTAATCTAAACTATTTTGCAAACACCATGAAATCTAGGCATCCACAAAGTTACAACTACAATTACTGCAACACTTGCTTATTATGGTCGAAGCTAAATTTAAAAAAAAAGATTTCTTAAAAACTTGTTTCAGAATGGGCTTTTTGTAGGTTTTTTACAAAATCTATCCATCAAATGTATCAATTTTTGTCACATTAAATATTTAAACCACAGTTTTTCTCAGTTTAGGTATACAAGTGTGCAAAAGTAAATGTTGCCACTTTATCATCATTTGTGCATTAGTTGTGTGTCCAGTGACTTAGACCTGGTCTTGGTTGTAGATGGTTTTAGATTTTCAGAACTCGTGTGCATATCCATATAAACATTGCATAAATTTTGAATCAAAAAACTGTGTGACTTAAGACTGAGATCTGAGGTAGGACTACTTCTGGAGGAAAGTTTTTGTATTGCTAGTGACTCAGTCCAGCACCTTATTCCAAACAAACCTCTTGGCAAAAAAGACCTTTGCACAATCTTCTTCCTTCCTTATGTTCTCTAAAAGGGAGGTACCCCAGGCTGGATTTTCATTTAGATTTCACTACAATATGTCATATGAATAGATAGCTGTGGTTCTTGCTCTAGCCAGATTAGACTTGAAAACTGGGACAGTGTAATCTGAAACAAAAAAATAGAGACATTGGGGTGCCTAGAGACTGGTAATCAGAAAAATGCAACACTGGTTATTAAAGGTGCAACAATTACTACAATAAGTTAAAGAGTATTTGCCTATGCATCTTTTGCCTTTCTCTGTGTTTTTCAGTTCTCTTTACATCTTTTCTTTGTACCTTCTTTTGTCCAGTGATGTTGACTGTTTCTATGAAGAATCTGCTGATGTGTCTTACTGTGACAAAGGTGTCAAAATGCTACAGTAGTAATTAGGTAGTTACTCTTAAATCCCAGACCTCAGATGTGTTCTAGATCAATTAGAAGAGAACATTCAAAATGTGTTGGGTGAAAAATAGTGTAAGATGGGTAATATAGCATTATTCAGAGATGTTGTAATAAGTTATTCAATTTAAGGATTTAAAATATGGAACTTTATTCTTTCCTGCCTTGGTTACACATTCAAAGGAATAGTTTTACCTCAATGCAGAAGTAGTTATGCCTCCAACCACCCATATGTTAAAGTGAGAGAACACCCCTAAGAGTGGATAGCTACAGTATTCCTAAATTTGCCTTTCCTGGTTCAGATTATAATACATTGTCAGTGAATTTCATTTTTATTATTCCAAAATATATATTTTTTAAAAAGTGTTATTTTTCAACAGATCCATAAACTAAGTGTTGGTGTATGGTAAAATTAAAATACCACTGTTAGTTACACTGTGATTGTGATATTTTAATAATTACTTATTTCTAATTTGTCTCAGCAGTGCTGCAGAAGCAGCATGCTATTATGTTTTAAAGGTGTTTTTAACTTGCCTATAAATGTTCTTTTCTAATTTGTGTCTTTAAATCTGATTAAACTGTAGTTTAAAAAAAGTGAATTTGTTTTTCTAAATTCTTTGCTGTCTGTCTTTAATGAGTGGTGAAGAACATTATTTTAATGCAGTTTCTCCTTTGAGATTGCTAAATATACATTGCATGCATTTACACTGTAATTTGGAATGTTCTAGTTCAAAATTGCTTTTATTTAGTTTGTTTTCTAGAGCTTATATACCAATATATGTATATAGTTATTTTTCAGTAGAACTAGTAAATAATTTTGAGTCTAGCCTCTTGTTACTGGGGAAAGGTCCTTAAGCAGTTTAAACCCTCCATCTCAGAGCGTATTGCTACCCAATGAGCGCTACTTCTGGATATGACAACTGGGGTGGTTTTAGCTTCAGAAATGGAAACCTCATAACTGAGAAATCAAATTCAGAGCTTTGAAGAAGCTGTTGCTTTCATTGCTGGTTCCAAAGAAGTAGGGCTAAATGTGTACCATACATGCACTTTTTTTTTTTTTCTTTTTGAAACTCAGCTACCAGGACTCTTGATAAGGCAGCTTCTGTTGGCTGGTGACAGAATGTCAAAGCTGGCTGAGACTCCTGGACCTGCAGGTTTTTAACATGTGAGCTCAGATTGTTAGAGAAAGGAAGATATATTATGTGTCTCTATTAAAGAGGGGCTATTTCCATCACTTCCTGTCTCACATTTTCTCTCTTCTTTTGATCTGGTCTTAATTCCACTTCAGTACAAACTTCGTAAAGACAGTGTAACTTTTCAAAGACATCTTTATCCAGATCTCTTCTGCCAGGGGTCCCAGTGTAGAGGAATGTGGAATGTGTGCATTCTCTTGAAAGTGGAGCAATGGTATTTTTGAGCCTTGTGTGTTTAGAATTTTCTTTTAGCAAGCTGTAACACAGGAGATGAAAATACTTGCCATTCCAACACAAAGGACTACAGATGCAATTTTAGAAACTCTGGTGAATGTTGTCATTTTAACCAGAAGTTAGACTGCAATGGAAATTGCCTTCTCAAATACATGTTCACAACAGAGTCAGTCAGGAGTATGAAGTGTCGTCACAAACAAAACATTGCTGCATTTAGTGAAAAACTCATATGAAGAGATTAAAATAAAACACAGCTTTCTGCTGCTAAGTGTTGTAAATTGTTAAGTTGTTGCATAGAGTCATGATTAAGAGCATCCTGGAGCCAGCAGATATTTTTCTGTGCCTATAATTAACTTAGTTCCATTTGAGTAAGTTCCTGATACCATGCAGGATGTTTCAGTATAGAATACAGAAGTAGTTCTAGGGGGATATGTCTTCAACCTATTTACTAGATAAGAGTTGGAGATCTGTCCAGGGTTTGGCAGCACATCTTAGAGCTTTTCCTAAGGTGGTCATATATGGTAGCAAAGGAGTTACTTCTCCATGGGGGCTGCACATGATCGTTCCAAACTGAATAAACCATAATTGCTCCATGTTTCACTGCCTATGTGAAATTAGTCACTGGTGGGAAAGTGTTGCTCCTAATCTAAGCATAGGGTAAAAGTTAAAAGAGCACAAGGATGTCAGGAGTCGATCCATCTGTAGCAGAAGTGGATAATAGTGAAGGACCATACAGAAAACTGCCTTCTCTGCCTCCATATTCATGGTGTTTGTACTGTTCTTTTTTTATGCAGGAGTGAAGGAGCTACTGTTTCTGCCTGAAATTTGTAACTACATGGTGAGAACACGTCTAACGCCTGATGTGTGGGAACACTATGATACCAGAATAAGGATTTGGGTGATGGGAGATCATGAAGTGAGATACTAATATACATTTTTGTATAAAGTGTGAAAAAAGAGTAATATCTTGAAGTAATATCATAAGAATTTAACACAGGCAGTCTTGTCAGACTGTGGTTTCTCTTAGGTACACAAGATGATATGGGTGCCTGAAGCATCAGGACCACTCTTCCTTGAGTAGTGGCCCTTCTGCACATGTTCAGGTGGTGCACAGAGCCATTTTCAGCCCCACATTAACTGCAGGGACTCATCCTCCATTTGTTCACATTTAATTTCTGCAAATAAGTGTAAAGAAAAAGAATGGGCTTTATGTACTTAATTTTCCTCAGTTTTTCAGCTGAACCAATGTTTTGGTGCAACATTGAGTGGATTTAGCTTTTGAATTTCACAGCTTGTGCCTTCACTTTGTATTAATAACTTTAGAGCATGTAAAGAAGCTGTGTATTTTATCAGGGTGTGAAGACTTTCTTAAGTTTATTGGAGAATTCATGCCTTAAAAAGTGAGCAAAGTACTTGCTGCATGGTTTCTGGTTTATAAGTATTTGGGGTATAGAGGAAGTCCTGTTAGATGTTTCTTTAAGAAGCAAACTTAGAGTCTGAGGCACAGAGTGTGCCCTTTTCTCTGATGCCTAGCTCTGACATCCAAGAAAACATCGAATTCCATATAACACCATAAAAACAACTGTTAAAGTTAAATAGAAAAGCTAAAAGTCTAAGTGTGTAGAGTTTTCTTAAGTCACTAGGTGAAAAAGTTAAAGTTTAGAGTTTAAGCTAGTTTAGAGAACAGAAGACAAGATGGAGGGTTTAGGGTGTTGTCTCTTTTCTTCTTTGTTCTTCATCTTCTTCTAGAGGTTTTTGGGTAGTAGAAAGTGATTGGATAGAAAATGCCACAGTGCAGCACACAGACGTTGGGTCATTGGGTCACTAAGAGTAATAATTTACGTGTCTATAGTTAATTGGGTAAGAATAAGTATAAAGATAAAAAAGCTGCACTGTTCGGGGCCATTTTGTGCTTTTCAAGCCAACTTGGGCCAGGCAATGGTGGGTTGAATTTGAGCGAAAAGTCCAGGGACTTTTCTTTTGATATATATTAATAAACACAAGCAACAAGAAGCAAACAAGCCTTTGGAGAATCCTTCATGAAACAAAACTGAGATAAGGGTAACTCCCCATGAGGGATTATCCCAAGGGGCTCAGCCCTGAGGAGACTAAAATCTCTAGCAGCACAAACAGTCATGGCTCTTTATTGAGATTGAAGATCTGAGTGTTGTAAGGAAGTATATCTGTGCTTTGATCCTTGAAACTCGGTAACCTTAGAAATAAGCAGTACTGTGGAGACTATGCTCCTTTCCCTGTCTGGTTTGTTGCCGTCTTTGTTTTAAGCAAGGTTCCATGATCTCCTGGGGAGATATTGCTGCAGTCACCAGAGATCATCCTTCATCCAGTTGTCCAAATGAATTAAATGCATCCATTATCATGGATTTGGACTGTGCTGAAGATGGAAATGACATTTTACAGTCACTGAATACACTTTATCATCACTGAAAGCACCAATGGAAGAACTGAAGAAAATGTAGGGAATGGCATCAGCCATGCACACCCTGGCCTGGGCTGAGAGAGGAATTTTCAAAATACCCATGAAGCTGCTTGGACATCTGGGCTGGAGGGGAGTCTGAGAGAAGCTGGTGGATCTCAAGGCATATGGTGGTACCACAAAATGTGCATCATGTCAAAATTATCTTAAATCAGGATGTACTTGATATTAGGTCTTGATATACTTTCAAGTTTAATCAGCAAGAAAGGAGACTTAATAAGTAGAACAGATAGCAGCTAGCATCCCTTAGTCAGGATGTCCTGGAGCTAACAAGCTCTAAGGATGCAGTAAATCAGGATATTGATGTATGTCTATGTATATGTTGCCAACTTGGTCCAACTCAAGGTCCTACAGTTGGTCTGTCTTCATTATTATACTTAAAATTACTCCTGCAGGTCAAAAAGATCCTGCCCAGGTGAAGACTCTTCCCCTGAGCATTCATAGAAGTCAGCTGAGATTACGTGATTTGCATGGAAATTACAACCCAGCCACATAAAGGAGAAGCTGTACTTGGGTGGTTACTGACACAGCTTTTGTGTATAAACCATAGAAACATACAATATTCTGAGTTGGAAAGGATGCATCAGAATCATCAAAGTCCAGCTCCTGGCTGTGCACAGGACAACTCCAAGAGTCACACCGTGGGCCTGACAGCATTGTCCAAAAACTCCTTGAACTCCGTCAGGCTTGGTGCTGACAGCTTTCCTGGAGAGGTTGCTCCAGCGCCAACCACCCTCTGGGTGAAGAACCTTTTCCTAATATTCAACCTCAGCTTCCCTTGACTCAGCTTCACACTGAATTCCCTCAGGTCCTGTCACTGGTCACCACACCGAAGAGATCAGTGCCTGCCCCTCCTCTTTCCCACACGAGGAAGTTGTAATCGAGATGAAACCTCCCCTCGCTTTCTTCTCCAGATTGAACAAGACAACTGACCTCAGTCACTCCTCGTATTTCTTCGGCTCAAGGTCCTTCACAGTCTTCGCTGCCCTCCTTTGGAAGCTAACAGCTTAATGTCTTTCTTATATTTACGGTGCCCAAAACTACCGCCAGGGCTCGAGGCGAGGTCCCTTTCCGCGGCGCTGCTTTCCACCCTCTGTCCGTACATCAGGCAGCAATTGTTCACTACCCTTTTCCCCCTTCTTTTCTATCAGAAAGCAGCCGGGTGGTGACTGCTGGTGGCTCTCCAGGGCGGTGCCCAGCGCTCCGCCTCAGCCAGGCCCACTCTGCGCCGGACCAGCGGTGCCGCGGTGCTCCCGGGCAGGGCGCTCCCCGCGCCCGCGGTCCCCGCGCCCTCGGCGATGGGCGCGGCCGGAGCCGGGCGGAGCCGCCCCCGCGCGTCACGGCCCGGGCGGGCGGAGTGCAGCGGCGGAAGATGGCGGGCGCTGCTGGGCCGAGCTGAGCAGGGCTCGGGGCCGCCGCCTCCTTCCGTGTCAGGCTCCGGCTGGGCCCGGGCAGCCGCCGCAGGGGCCGAGTGCGCCCGGCCGTGGGGTGAGTAGGGGCGGGAAGGCGGGGGCGCGGGCCGGCCGCGGAAGGGCAGGGGAAGGGCACGGGCTGTGGGGGAGGCGGCGCTCCCGCTGCCAAACAAAGGGCGCCGCGGGGCCGCTCCCAGCGGGGCCCCGGGGAAGCGCCGGGCTTGGGCGATTCCTGGCCGCCGTGGCTCGGGCGATTCCTGGTCGCCGTGGCTCGGGGACCGGTCCCGTCGGTGCAGGGCCGCTCCGCCCTGCGCTGGGCGTGCCGGGGCTCCGGCGGTGCCGTGTGCGGGGCGGACCGGGCTCGGTGTGCGGGTGTCGAGGGCAGCGCGCCGTAGGTGAAGCGTCCTGCGGGTGCCGCGGGCACGGCCGGGGGTCCCTGTCACCCCTGTCCCGAGGGTGAGGGAGCCTCTCGTACCCTGTTTCTCTCTTGTTGACTCGGAAAGGTAGATAAGGGTTCGACCCGTCAGGAAAGTTTTTGGCATCTGATTTCCAAGGTAAAGAATGACAGATCGGTTGAGGATGGGAGGGACCTCCGCAGGTCGTAGAGTCCAACCCTTCTTCTCGAGCAGGGACAAGAGTGGATCTCCCGGACCGTTCCCAGAGAGCTTTGGTGTCTCCAAGCACGGAGACTCTGCAACCTCTCCGGGCAACCTATGCTAGTGCTGGATCACCCTCACAGTAACAAAGTGTTTCCTGATGTTCAGAGACTCCTCTGAATGCAGAGAAGGGCAGCGAAGCTGGTGAAGGGTCTGGAGCACAAGACCTATGAGGAACGGCCGAGAGAGTGCTGGGGGTGTTTAGCCTGGAAGAGGAGGCTCGGGGATGACATTACCACTCTCTACAACTGCCTGAAAGGAGGTTGTAGCCAAGTGGGGATCAGCCTCTTCTCCCAGGTAACAAATGATAGGATAAGAGAATGTAGCCTCAAGCTGTGCCAGGAAACGTTTAGGTTGGTTATTAGGAAGAATTTCCTCTCGGAAAGAGTGGTTTGATATTGCAGCAGACTGCCCAGGGAGATGCTGGAGTCACTGACCCTGGAGGTGTTTAAGGAAAGACCGCTTTGTGCCACGGTCTAGTTGGCATAGTGATGTTCAGTTGCAGGTTAGACTCAATGATCTCTCAGAGGTCTTTTCCAACTTAATTAATTTTGTGTTTCAGTTTCTGCCTATTGCCTCAGGTTCTGCCACAGGACATCACTGGAAGAGTAGCAAAATATCTTAGAGGTAATGGGGCTTTGCCACTTCACATATGTGCTTAAAAAATGAGTTGGAAAAGTGATTTCCTCTCTATAACTTTTGATAAAGGATTAATGGTGGAATAAGACAATAATATGTCTTTTGCTGGAAAAGTGTTTGAATCGTTACCTGATTAATTACCTGACACTTCTTCCCCCCATCAAATAGTAAAGAAATGGACAGAAAAACAGAAGATCTTTTTCTGAGATCAGAACATGTAAGAAAACCCATCTTTTTGTCTACTGGAGAGACATCTATTCTTTGTTCTGCCACAGTGTTTATTTAAGATAAATTTGCTATTAAGAAATTAAAATCTGCTTGAAATTCTGTGTGATCACAGCTTATGAAATGGAGTCGTATTAAAATTCTACACCACACCATTCACTCTTTTACGTTGGAAACACTCAAAAAGTCAGATTTTAGTCATATAACTTGTGTCTGTGACTAACAATCCTTTGATTTTATGATGCAGAGGAACGTGTTGGCCATATGAGACTGTGTGGGATGACATTGCAGACTTTCTTGAGCTTTTGTGTATTTTGTACAGGTCTTGACAATTGATTTGTGTTGGTTGGTATAATTTAAAGAAACCCCTAAATACTGGTGACTGTTTCTGGTTGCTTTCTTTTATCTGATGCATTTAAAAACTGAAACAGTGATTTGTAGGATTGAGCACCTTGTATTTTGTTTAGGAATTAAAATTTGTCTTGGAATTCAGATGTTCTTAGCAATATATTACTGTTCATTGACCATATTTAAATTTTGTCTTGAAGGTGGACAGATTTCTCTGTCAAAGTATAAATCCTGTTATCAGATACTTCACACTTTATTTTAACTGATTTTTTTAACCAGGCTGAAATATAAGCATGTCTGATAGTTGCTATCATCTGTCAACCAGCCTTGCATTTTAAGTATAGATTTGCATCTTTCCAGTTTTTTTATATGTAATCCTCTGCCTCTTTTGTTTTATTAAAACTAACAAAAAAAAAAATCTGTCACTACAATCAATATTTGTAAATGGCCATTGCCTTGAGTGCATAAGGTAGAAAAAAAAAGGACTTGTGTATTTCCAATTTCCCCTACCTCTTTCTGTGTGCAGTTATGGTGCTTACAGCTGAGACCTCCTTTTGTGCAAATTTTTTTAGTTACATTGGTTTCAGGTTTCTAAAGAAGAATGTCTGTATGTCTTGCTGTAGTTCACTTTTTGTATCTTTTGATATTTTAGAGTTAGACAATTTTGTTCTTTGTGATAAAGTAACAAAAAGGTAATTTAAAAAAAAATTCTTCTCACCTGGATAACAGAAATGTGGTTAAGAGAAGCAGCATAAATGTTCCCAGATAGACAGGGAAAAGCAGAAATGCAGCATAAGGTCATTAGTCACACTGGAATTTCAGACACTGGAGAAGAAGTGTGGGTGTAGACTACTTACGGAAACTTAGATTTGTTATTTCTCTCTGACTCTGAATACCAGAAATTAATATTTTTAGAGGTTCAGTTCAGCTGTTCTGAAAATTTGTTCTTTAAACAGAATCCTAGTTGACTCAGTCCCATTAGAAAGAATATTTTTAAATATATGCCACTTCATGTGATGCCTGACTGGTGATCTCTTCATGCTTAGGAAGTATATCCATTTAGGAAGGGATTACAATAAGGTGTCATAAAGGCTGGGCAATGCTTGTGTTAGTAAGATTCTGTGGGGTGTAAGTAAAGGTGATGTTTCAATGTGTTTTTAATTTCTTTGTGCCATCTTAAAGCATGAAGACGTGGGAGAATATGAAACTGACTTACGTTAATTTTTGATAATAAATTTCATGTGTACAGTTCTTATGTTTCACATTTTTTTAATTCTAATTTGAAAAGATGACATTTCCAGTTGTTAAAGGTGAAATGCTGTGCATTTACACATTTGAGTTATACGTGCTCAGATTTCAGCAGCACAGTAATTATTTCCTTTTATAGTTAGCTGAAAGATCTGCCAAAGTGTTGCATGTTGGGAAGGTGGCTTTTGTGTGTGGAAAAGGAAAGAGACATGAAAAAATAGGCAACAGTTCTTTCATTGTATGATGAAAAATACGAATTTAATGTCATTACTATCTTGACTTTCTTTTCTCTTTTTGTTTTCAATAGGCATGTTCAATAATGCTAGAGTTAGTGACCAATTTTGATATTTATTCATAAAAGATCACTATTTGCAAAATAAAAAAAAAACATGTGGAAGACCTATGTAAAAATTATGATGTTGGAAAATTTAGTGAGTAATAATATTTCTTATATAGTTAGGAACTGATAAGAGGTTCTGACAATACATAAAATACCTACAGAATTCAGTTATCAGGACCTCTGCTGTTGATATTGTTGCTGTTGAGAGAAACTATTATTTTTAAATCGACAGATTTTTGCAGTCTTTCCAAAATGGTGATAATGTTTGTCTGCTTCAGCTCAGCATGCGAGAGCCTTACAAAAACAGGTTAATCCCTGTGTAAACATTGCCTTCACCTGAGCATTTGTGCACTTCATATCTTTTCATAGTTCTTGGTGTGTTGCTAGTTTCATAAAATACCAGGATTTGCTGCCCAAGGGTATTGTGAGATTTCCAAGCTTGCAAGTTTGGATTGTGAAGAAGAGCAAGTTTTTACAATGGAAATTGACTCACTTAGGTGGGAGAGAAAAATAACAGCATTAATCCTTATTGGAAAGGGGATTGGTTTCCAAATCCTGGTTTTAATTGAAATTTTTGTTACAGGTTGTGAAAATACTTCTGTATCAAAGAAAGTAAATGTATTAATTGAGCAATTAAGGGCCATTTATGTATAGGATGTTCTTGAATGATACTGGTTTTGCACTTTATGAAATTTGACATTTTTATTCTGGGGTTGTTTGAAAACTATATGAATATGTATTTCAGAAGCTTTTTTCATTCGTGGGACCAGAGTAGAATTACTTCTCTAGACAGACACTGTTCCTCAGGGCCATGCTTGAGTTTTTATTATTATTTAAAAGAAATCTGGAACATGGGAAGAAATCACACTTTAGTGACCAGCACCCATATAGACTTTGAGTATAGTGCCTAATTTTTGTAACAGAATAGCATACATTTTTTTTAACAAAAAGGTAGACTGCAGCTGTATTCAGCTGATGTTGATTTGCTATCGTGAGTGAAAGTATCATGAACAGAACCATTCAGGCTTATTTTGGGCATGTTCTTGGTAGGGAAGAAATAAAGCAAAGTTTCCAAAAATCTTAATACCATCGTTGTTTTATTTATCTTTGTTTCTGGAGCAGTGGGGAGACTTTTCTTTGTTTGGTGGTTGTAGATGTCCCTAAACTGTGCTTTCCTAAAGCCCTCCAGAGATGTTAATCTTTTGGATGCTCTAAGAAGCTTGCCTGAAAAAGGACATATAAAAGTATGAGGATATAAAATGCATAATTATAGTATTTGATTTTGTGATTCTTGTTTTTTATGAAATAGACTGTTTTTAATTCTGAGAAGGGGATATCATGTGGCAGTGAAGCATATGGGACAAGAAATACTAATATTCTTGGAGATATTTTGCTGGTTCAAATCTTTTATCATTTTATAAAAGTAATATTGACATGGAGTTTATAAACACGTCTCTAGATGTGTTCATTGGCATTAGGTGTTCTGCTGTTAGTCAGAGGTTTAAGCTGTCTCTAAGGATTCAGGCAGAAGCTGCACTGTCACCAGCTGGGATTTCTGAAGCAGGATGCTTATCTACAGTGCAGCAGGACTGCCTCTGCCTTTGGGAAATATATCCATAGGGAACATCAAGGGATGAATCTTACTTTGAGGAAAAAGCAATGTTGAATACTTTCTTTCTTTTCACACTAGCTAAGAATTAATTGGTGAAATTTTGATAGCAACTGCAGAGTATAAATCATTTGGTGAGACATTTTTAGTCATGTTTTGGGGATGTTCTTAATACAGTTTTCAGTTTAATATTTGGTATGGAAAATAGCATGGGGATTGAAGGTACAGCTACAGGAGAGAAGCTGGGAAGTAGCATAGGAAAAGCAGAAATGCCTGTGGTGGCAGTGGAGCTAGCAACAAACCACATTTCATGGATTTCTGTTGTCTTATGTAAAAAATAATGGGAGGAATACAGGTGTATGTGAATACCTAATGTCATTTTAGGTGCCTAAGAATATCTGAGATGCTTGCATAGGGTTGTAAGATATTGCTGTAGGCTGTAAAGGACGTGGGCTATTCTGGACTGGCAGCTGTATGCCAGGCAAGATGTTAACTTTCCTGGAATTTTTTGTGTCTGAAATGGCAGTAGGAGCCAATGTGTCCACACTGAGTCATGCGCAAAATTGCTGTTTCTCTTCAAGCCTTTCATATTTTGTGTGGTTTAGTGGGTTTTTTGTTTTCAAGTTTGCAACCTCTCAATTGGCCCTTCCTCCTCCTGAAAAAATGGAGACAAATTTATACCACCACTGTTGTGCTGCTCATCCTATTTGATGGTAATTTAACTGTACAGTAAACGTGACAGACCTTTTGTGTTCTTAATTTATTTATAGCTTTCTTCAGACTGGCTGCTTGGGTAGTGCCTAGGAAAACTGCTGCTGGGCTTTATGTGTCAAATCTAGATTTTTTTTTTACAGGTTTTAAGCAATGTCTGTAGTTTCTTTTGGCACTAGACATTCATGTGCACCTGAATTTCATTTGCACACAGAGCTGTTGTCATCTTAACTGAGGTGTTAACTGGCATTATTTTGAACAAGGCATTTCTGTATGTGGGTCATCTATGGATGCTCAGGTGAGCTCAGGTAGTATCTAACATCTTTACAACAGTGTGTATGATACTTACTTGGTAAAGGAATGGATGGTGTTACAAACTCTGTAAGCAGTTTAAAGTGGAGCTGGATTATTTGATTTAAATCTCCAAATCTAAACTAACTTCTCTGTGCTAAGCACAGTGAAGTTCTTGCTGGCTTCCTCTCATCTCTTTTGTTTCACTTCAGTTGGAATCACATAAAAATTAGTTAACTGCTTTGATTTGAGAATAAAAGTAAGAATGTTTGCCTGGGAAAGCCACTAGTCTGTACATTCTCTGTGGGAGAGAATTGCCTAAGCAGTAGGCTTTAACATTAAACTGGAGGTTTTCTTCTGCTATTACAAGAAAAAGCCAGAGAGCATGATTATGTCAGCCACTGGTGAGGAGAAAGTATGTGAAGGGGTGGTGTAGTGTCTTGCATTTAGCCCCAAGACCTGTTCTGCCTCCAGTGAAACTTAATTTAGGTGCAATGAGTGACTCCACTTCTGTCGCTGTATGTGTATAAATTTGACACAAGTAGTACTGCTGGTGCTCTGAACTTACTGGGCACAGCTTTTTAGGAAGTCTGAAATAGTTCTTAGTGGTCTGCCTTAAGAAAGAGAAACTTTTTCTGTCCTGCATATTAGAGGTTAAAAACAAAATCAATTAACAGAAGCCATGTTATGTTTGACTAGCAAGTTAACAACATGCCATCACATGCAGGCATGTCTGCATTAAGTTGGTGATAACTGATTTAGTAAATCGTGTTTCTCAGAGCTCCATATGGCTGCAGTTTAGATAGAATCACTCTATTTTGTAATGCTGATTAGTCTCAATGCTCTGCTTATAGACATAAAGTATAAGGGTTATATTGTAAATAGCTAGTATATATAAAGTATGTAACATATACAGATATTCCTATAATGCTGTATATACATATACACATTCCATTCAAAATATTTGGACAATACATAAGAGTTAGAATAATTGCTGTAATTTTCTAAGAACTAGAGAGAGTTAAGACTTTTCATGGAAATGTAGTGCCTTTTAATGCACATCTCCAGAGTGTTTTGTTGAGGAGAATGGCAGGTGTTTGCATCCAGCCAATAACTTATTAGCATATACAATTCATTCTTTCTAATGTCAAGTGTCATAGGTGTTACTTATGCTTTGCTGGGTTTTTTTTTATTTCTTGAAATACAGGTAAGCTTTGTTACCTCTAAGAATTTTGAATAGTGTGTGAAGATGGCGAGTCTGATGAGTCAGAGTCTGTTGACCTACGTAGAAGAAGGAAATGTTCCTGCTCTGAAAGCGCTTCTTGAGAAATGCAGGGATGTTGATGAGAGAAATGAGGTAAGATGATTTTTGAAAAGGTCAGTTTCACATTGCAGCTTATTAGTTACTGAATGAATAATTAGTGAAATCACACTGGTTATTTAATATACAAATTTCAGTTTTATTTTTAAGTGATTGCTTATCTTTGCATAACGTGAACACTCTTAGTTCGGTCTCTGACAGCACTTCAAGCATCTTTCATAGTATTTGCTTTCTAGAGTGTTCTTCTGAGCTGGCAAATGCAGCTCTGACCTTACTTTGTGAATGGAGTTTATACCTGTATTTCTGTGTCTAAGAATTGTTTCATAGTTCACAGATCCAAGTGCATATGCCCTGTTCACCATGGTGAACCTGGTATGATGATAACCCTTGCCTCACATCCTGGTTTTCAGTCAAGAGATACTTTAGTATACAATCCAAATAAGAACATATATTGCAATTTACGTGAACATATGCTCATGTAGATGAAAAAATATGTATCCAAGAGGTGAGTCTAGAGTTTACCAGGAGGACACAGAAGTCTTGATACATACACAGTAGGGAGTTTATATGAGCATTATTCAGAATCTTGTATGTTGATCAATTTTTCAAATCTGCATAAAATGGAAAGAATATTTTATTGGAAAGAAGTCCAATGGCATATGTTACTCAAACCCAAAAAGCATCATGGAAATGTGAAAACAATGTACAGAATTTAGCCTTACCTTAGTTATTAGATCTGGTTTCATTTAAGACAGCTTTCTTTCATTGTTGGCATGTTTGTTCCATGCCGTGTATGGACATATGCTAAGGTATTTCAGATGGGAAAATTTAAGTTTCAGAGCATACACATAAACCTCACCACCTGGCATGTAGCATATCTGAGAAGGAGAATGTCTGTTCCCTCTGCAGGCAATTCCTTTCAACAGCACGGCCAAAATCAGACAGATTGTGTTGCTTTTTTCAAGTGCCACTGCCTTCACCTTCTTTTCTAAATTTTTCTTCACTTATTGGTGGGACTAAATGTAGTCCTGCATTTCATTAACTGCCTTTTTTTGCAGAGATCATTTCCCTGATACCTATTATTTAAAGTCTTCATATCTGTTGCATTGGAGAAGGTAGTTTCTGCAGACAGGCATATGTGGTTTGCATCAGTTTTAAGCCCCTTGTGGGGACAGTCCAAATGTATAATGATAGGAGTTTTATTTAAATGATAGCTCTTCCTTGGAATTTCGTGGCTTTGAGTGCAGTTCAGTTTCCAGTTTTGGACCTGTCAAGACATCTTTTCTTCTTGGGTAAAAAAAAAATACCAAAAGGAGAATGCCTTTGGAGGTCTAGAAAGATTGTTGGCAAGCTAAAGGTTGTTAGTGCCAGGACCTCCCAGGCTGCAGTGACTTGTCCAATGGTAGGATCACCCACATTCTTACCAACCCTATTTTACTTGAATGTGGTCAGTTGCCATAAAAGCTGGGATGTCCCAGTCAGTTTGTGTATGGATGGTTTTATTGCATTAACCCCGTCAGTTTCAGTTAAGTGGGGAAGTTTCAGCCTCTCTGCCTTTTCTCTGCACATCTTTCTGCTTGTGTGATTTTTTCCCTCTCATACCAGACACATGAATTAACAGCTAATTATAGATGCTTGCTTTGTGTGATACGCTTTGATCCTAACAGCCTCCACTTTTTCTTGATGTGCCTTCCTTTCTGCTCTTGGTACTAAAGGAGCTTCTGCATGTTCAGTTCTGAATGTTCTGTTCTCTCATGGACTGCAAGTGTAGTAACCTGTAAGGTGACACCACTAATTAATTTCCTTAAAAAGATACAGATGTGCACCTTTATAATTTGGTTATTCCAATACTTAGACTGAGCTGTGATGTACAGATAGACAGTACTTGATATGAGTGTGAGACATACAGGCATTTAGTTGCGGAGTGTCTAGACTCTTGGACAACTTTTGGAAATTAATCTGGAGGTCACAGATGTATTAATTATCTTCTGTTTCTGTGTTGGTGAAATCTTTGTGATGGTTGCTAAAACATTATGACATTATACTTACATTTGAGAGTCTTCTAACAAAAAGGGAAGGATGTTTTCAGTACCCATATAGAAAATTCTACGTCTGTTTCAGGAAACCAAAGCCAGTCTTCAGCTGTATGACACTTCTTACAGGAGGGAATAATTTTACCATCCACAGCCTCTTCTTGCCCAGACATACTTCGATGCCATTGCCCCAGTCCTTGATGAAAGGGTTAAATAGGATCCCAATATTGATTCTTTGCACTAGTGACTGGCCTTCAGCTGGACTTTGTACTGTTGATCCCAATGCTCTGAGCCCAGCACTGCAGCCAGTTTCAGTCCACCTCACTCTCCATTTGTCTAGTTTGTACTTCATTAGTGTCCCTGGTTGTTGTGGGGGTGTTGAAATCCTTGCTAGATATGGCATAAACAATGTCTCAGCTCTGCATCCACTGACCAGTGGTGTCATCACAGAAGGCAGAGTGGTCAGTCAGGATTTCTGAAATCACTTGATATGTGTATTCCCAACTTTTTAACTTGCATATCTTAAAGAGCAAAAGTTATGACTGTTTTCTCCTCCAAAGAGAACTGTTCTTTTCTAAAAAGTAGAGTTTTATTTTCTCTTGACTTTTTTTTGAACATTTTAATTCTTTTTTTTTTTTTTTTTTTTTATGACCGGACCTGAAACTACTTCTTGTTGATACAAAATGTACTTTAAGATCTAAAAGCAATGGTATTTTTTTGAATGTATACAATGTACAGTTATAACAGCATAAACTTACATGAGATCATAATTTTTCTTTGTGGAAAATTGCCTTGTAGATGTAATTACATAAGGAACAGCTGATGGGACAGAAAACATTTTTTAAAGAATCCATGCATCTCTGTGATTTTGTGTATGTTAACAGCAGAAAGAGTCATCAAGTATTTCTGTTAATCATATTGTTAATAGCTTCAATTATGAAAATTAGTGATATTACTGTATTGTGATTCAGCATTGATTTTTATTCCTTCCAGGGAAATTGCTGGTCTATAGTTCCTAACATGTAGCTTTTGCATTATTTAGAGACTGGATAATTTTCTGTATGGTAGAGACAAAAACCAGAAGTGAGGTCAGGAAAAATTCTCCTAATTTTTTAAACTTGTAATTAATAATTTTACTGTAAAAATTAGCCAGTTTTACTTTTCAGAATGCAGAGCAATTGTATCTCAGAAATTTGCTGACACAAATTTAGCTGATGGAAGGGTGACAGATTCTGACTTTTAAAATACTTCTGAAGGCAGATAAATCAGCTTTTCTGTCTTTCATCTTCTCTCAGATGAGACTGTCTGTTAAGAACCCATTTTGCAAAGGACAGGAATGATATCTGTATTTCCAATGCTGTGAGATAAAAGTGGGGTATATATATAACCTGACTGTTTTTTCCAAGGCTTTAGCAGCTGTTCCTCTGAACCAGTGTGCATGTTTTAGTGGCCATTGTGGTTCCTAGGGTAGATACATTTCTTTATTAAATTACTAACAATGTGACTGACTTGTTCCAAGTTGTAAAGATGTAACACATTTTGGAGATGTTTTCAGCAAGGAAATAATTCGGCAAGGTAGATATTTAATAATGTAACTTCTTTTCTTTTATTAGCCCTTTTAAATGTCTGAAGTGTTTGGGTTTTTTCTGTGTTTGTTTTTTGATCTCCTATGGGACAGGGTTTAATACCATATTCTCCATTTTTATTTCAAGTATGCTTGTGTGGTTTCAACACCAGTCCTTCCTACTACTTCTCACTGGCAATTAAAAATAGAAACATGTTGCTCTGTAGTTTCTGGGTTTTTATTGTGTGGGTAGGTGTGTCATTTTCATCACTTCCCAATGCATCTATTTTCCTGTCACTTTGATTTCAGAATGGCCAGACTCCACTTATGTTGGCTGCTGAGCAAGGCAATTTAGAAATTGTCCAGGAGCTTCTCAAGAAGGGAGCTAATTGCAACTTGGAAGATGCAGTAAGTACTAGTGCTTTATGTGATAGCACCTAACAGTGGAGGAACAAGAAATTTCAATGGGCAGGCAAAGAAAGGGAATTTGGGTTAGTGTTGAGCTCAGGGGGAAAAAACCAGGTGTAAAATGATGGCATATAAGAGAAATTTTATATAAAATTGCTTAGCAATTTTTACAATTGTGCAAAATTGTGTTTCTCTGAGCCTTCATGAAGAGTAGGGATATTCCTCAGATGCTTAAAACATCTTAATCTCTGTTGAATTTGCTGGTGTTTCTTCTGGGAAATTAGAATAGAGAAATACAGCATCAAAGATGAGGTCCAAGTGATTTTGCTCATCTCAGTGTTGTTGAGGTATGTCAGTGGGTTGAATTTTTGTTTGTTTGTTTGGGTTTTTTAATGTTTGGGTTTGGAGTTTTTCCAGTAAATACCTAGAGAGAATTTAGGTTAAAGGATTATTTCTACCTTTCATAAAGCTAGAGCAGTGGCAGAGAGGAGTTTCGAATTTATTTTCTTCATGCCTCAGCAAAAGAGGTTGACTGCAGATGAAAGATGCCCCAAAGGGATGAATAGAACAGAGATATTGTTAGAAAGTTTTGAAAGGTCTGTATATTCCAGTGAAGACTGATAAACAGGAAAAGGATATCACTTGATTTTTTTACTTCTGCACTAAGTTTATGTGTAGCAGTATGGACATTCAGGAAAGGTCTTCTGTGGAATCTGTCACTTAAAAAACCCAGAACAACCAAAACCTACCAACCAAGCAAGTCTCTATTGTTTTGAGACATTTTATTGCAATTGCTATAAAGGCCAAAATTTCCATACTTCTAGGAAGAGTATCTGCCTTATAAACTGTTTCTATATTTTATAAGTGTGCAGCATATAAAAAAATCAATCCACACCTGGATGAGCTTTCAGCAGTGGGGGTAAAATAAGCATAATGCAAGGGGAAATGTATTTTCCTGAAGTGATCAGAAATGTGAAAAGCTGTGGTCCAGATTACCTTGCATACCAGTCCCTTGAGTGCTGTCACACACTATATTTGGAGACCCACTGCCGCAATTTTCTGTGGTCTTGGTTAACATCTCGTTCCCTCTCAGCAGTTTTTAATGTCTTGACTTCATCTTCTAATCCTTTTTAGGTGCTGCTTCCTCCAGATATTTATTAAGATAACCTGCAGTGAACTGAAGAGTGGAAAGGGCTAGATATTGGGTAGGAGAGCACATAATTGGAGGGGAGATTTGGAGTAGTTGGTCTGTATTTCCGTGTGTATAACTGGCACACTGTGAGTTTATTAGTACTTCTTTTTTTTTAAAGGACAGCTATTTTAAGGGCTTCTGTATTTCCTGCTGTGGATTAAACACTGAAAAACAAGGTTACTTGTATTGAAGTATTGAATGTTTATAACATTTTTTCCTTTTTTTTATAGGATAACTGGACAGCTCTTATTTCAGCAGCTAAAGAAGGACATGCAGCTATTGTTGCAGAGCTGCTCAGTTATAATGTCAATTTGGAGCATCGGGATTTGGTATGTGTTGTCTTAGTGTAAAAATAACATAGAAAAACAGTTTTGTGAGTTGGAGATTTTCAATTCCATAAAACTTAAAAATAAACATAAAAAGGAAAGATCTTTCATTTATACATTATGTACCCAGTGCAACTGAAATGAAAAAAGAATATATAGTTAAACATTGCTTTTTACACCTGTAAAATTATTGCTTTAGTGTTAATAATGGCAGCTGGTTTACTAGGGTTGCTTTTTCCCCCTTAATTGCTTTGGAAAAAAGCTAAACCAAAGAACAGTTTGATTTTTGGGTGTGTTTTGTGTGGGTGAGAGTTTTTTGCGGGAGGATGGTTGGATTGTGGTTTTTTTGTTGGAGGTTTTTTTAGGTGGTAGTGGCTTCTTTTTTTTTAAGTGTTCTGGTAAAATAGTAATTATCTTTCCCAGAAGATTTCTGTCTGTATTTACTTTTACTCTGGGCACCCATGATTGTTCATACAGCAGTCCTTGTTTTGAGTCTCCTAACACTTGTTCTCATTCATCTTGCCAAATTTTTCTATGGGAAAGTGGGCGCTACAGTGCAGCCCATGTAAAGGGTTACAAAAGCTACTGACATGAATCTAAGTTTCAATAGCCCTGAAGAGCTGTAAACTGTCTCCATTGACAGAAGATGGAATTAGATACCTGCAAGGACTAATTTTGTTCTGCTTAAGATAAAATCTGGAAAACCACTAGGGGTGAATTCAAGTGCTTCCTTTAATTGAAGTTCCACTCAGTCTGAAAGCTGAGGCATCTTCACTAACCAAGATATTTTGTTTAATGTTAAGCACATTCACATGGCCAAGTGCTTTTGAAATTTGTTTACCTGACCTGTCAAATGCTTTAGGCAGTGAAACCTCATTGTCTCCTAGCTTACCAACTTAAATGAACACACCAGTGTAGTTTGAAATTAATTACTCTTATTACTCCCTGCTCCAAAAATAAAAGTAACTTTTCCATGTTAATTGATTTGGAGTCTAGGCTTTGTTTTAAGACAGTGATGTGTGTCTTGTTTTTATTTTAAATCCAGTGGTTGGATTTATATGCATTTGAAATGAGAATTCAGTGTTCAGCAATATTAAGTACATTATGTTTTCCCAAGTTTTGCATATAACAGGAAATTAGTACTGCCATACAGGATCTTATTATTTATTCTAAATAAGTAGGGTTACAACATTGTGTGGTCAATCCTTACTATGTTTTGAATTTGCAGAATAATCTTAGGACATAATAATAAAAAGTCATTAGTTATATTTCTAAGTATTTTTCAGTTTTTACATTTCTTTGAACTGTGTTTTCTAGGGAGGATGGACTGCCCTGATGTGGGCATCATACAAAGGCCGTACTGAAGTGGCTAAACTGCTGCTTGAGAAAGGAGCAAATCCAAACATCACAGGCATGGTAAGTTTTAGTTCTAAACATCTCCTTCTCCCAAGTGTTTGAAGTCCTGAATTGTACACTTATCTTACTATCTTGATTAAACATTTTGCACTTCTTGGAGTATGACATTAATCGCTGTACTTTATAAAGGGCTTGCTTTAATAATCTCTGTGATTGCCACTGGCTTTTTTAATAATTTTGAATTTTTTTAATTGAAGCAAATGGGTGTGCAGCTCATACTGAGATTCAAATTATCAGAAGGAGAAATAATAGAGAAGATAAGTAGTGTATCTAATGTTACTTGTATATCAACTGCCATTTTTCTGCATCTGTAGAAGTTAATGGAGTAACTAATGTGTGCAATTTAGAAACCATAATTTGCTTTAATTGATTCATAATAGTTTAGCTAGTATGAATATACACCATTCATGTTGGAGAATAAAATAACCCTAAGATTTTGAGATTTTAGTTCATTTTATAAGCATTTTCTACAAAAGTGTAGGCACTGGACAACTTATTTATACTGTCAGTTCTCTGCTGTTTGAGGCAATGAACAATGAAGAAGGAATCCCAGAGGCCAGAACAACCTTTGTGATGGCTGATTTTCTCTCTGGTGTCTGCAGTGTCTGTTGTGCATGGCACAACTCCTCTGCAGTCCCAATTACTTAGGGATATTGTATAGCTGTCTGTTGCTTCCTTTCTACCTTACAAATGTTCCTATTAATATGAGGACCTGAATTTACAACCCTTGTTTAAAGAGTTATAAATCAAAACTGATTCAAAACAGTGGATTCTTCCTAGATATCATTGAGATAATGCACTAGATAACAATTATTGACAATGTAGTTGGATTTACTTCTGTACATTCATTCTTCTATGGCTTTAACTTCTCTTGAGACTTGTTTTGTTGATGTAAAATAATTAAAGTACATAAGGCTATAATTATTTATTTGTTTTTTAATTCTAAGCAATACAGTGTTTATCCAATTATTTGGGCAGCGGGACGTGGCCACTCAGATATAGTCCATCTCTTACTTCAGCATGGAGCTAAAGTGAACTGCTCTGACAAAGTAAGTTATAACTATATAACATTTCTGTAATGTTTGATAAATTTATTGTAAAAGGGAATTTATGGTTTCTTGATTAGAAAAGCACTTGCTTTAATATTTTACCCATAAGATTAGAATTAGTGTGCTAGAATAATTTTTTATGCTTGAAAGAGTTTTTTCCATAGTATGCTCAAGATGGTTATGAACATATTTCTATTTTCTGAGCTATTGGAAACCTTGCTATCCTAGGCTGTATAGAAAAATAGTTCTTACAGCTATCTACAAAATTAAAGTTGAAGTGGCTTTACAAATGCTTGTGTCAAATCACAAGACCAAATTACGTTTTTGTAAAAACTAAAGCAATGAAATATAGGATAAATACTAGATTCTTTGTGATACTAAATGCAGAAAGCAATATGATAAAATGTGAATGTTCTTTCAGTATGGAACCACCCCACTGGTTTGGGCAGCAAGGAAAGGTCATTTGGAGTGTGTGAAATACCTGCTGCAGATGGGAGCTGATGTTGATCAAGAAGGAGCTGTAAGTAACTGCATTTTCCAGTGATAAGTACATCTGTGTATCCTTTTCGTTTGTTTTTATAATAATACAAAGACCAAGAAATACATGAAACAAGATGAAACGTTGGTGTTGGAGTGTTTTGCTTTCCAGCTATTTGCAGACTGCAATGAAAGTTACTGAAATTTCTTTGTGCCTTTTACTAAACTATGATGTAACTAGGGAGTTGTATTGACAGCGGACACACTGGTATGTTAAGGGTAAATTTTAATGACCATAGACTAATTTAGGTAAGTGTTATCTGAAGGTTAATGTTATCAAAATTCATTCAGTATACAAGCTTGATACATCAAATATCTTATTCCTCAGTGCCATTTGAAAAGTAAATCAAGCACAAATCATCTTTTGAAATTAATAATGGTGACTGCAACTTTTCAGAAATTTAATTTTTTTCAGAAGTTTCAGCTGCGTATTGTTTTTAAATAAAACAGATTACATTTAAATTGCTTGTCAAAATAAAAAAAAATCCATTAAAAGTTACGCGGAAGATTAGGAAAACTTTTGGTATTCATATGATTATTTCTGAAGTTCTTCAAAAATCCTCTTTCTGAACAGTATTGGTAGACTTAGGTGCTCCAATAATACTATGTTGCCATATGACAAGAACATTTATCGTATGTGTGGCATTCAGGAGATAGAATAAACTGACTGATCTTTACTTTTTCTGTTTGAAGTGTTCTCTACTATTGCTCTTAGTTAATTTCTTTGTTTTTAAACAGCATGCTTTTTGGTGCACTTTAAAACACAAAACTGAAGTAGTGTTTGGATGATTAAAAGAGTGATGTCAGTGAGTGTTCTCTTCTTATTTGAACTGCTGATATAATGATGATTGCTATATCCACTGTACAATAAAATATTTTGGTTTTATTTAAAGAATTCTATGACTGCACTTATTGTAGCAGTGAAGGGTGGCTATACTGACTCAGTAAAAGAAATACTGAAAAGGAACCCAAATGTAAACCTAACAGATAAAGATGGAAATACAGCTTTGATGATTGCATCAAAGGAGGGACATACTGAAATTGTGCAGGATCTTCTTGATGCTGGAACTTACGTGAACATTCCTGACAGAGTGAGTAAATTTTCATCGTAATTGTCATTTTATATGTATATATAGTTTATGTTTTAATACCAGTGTACACAGATTTGTAAATATGTGGTTTTTCTGGCTTTCTAATTTATCTGCCATCTAGGGATATTTTTGTGTACTGCACTTTTAGAAGTATGTTAGGTGGTAAATGTTGCTGTGTGAAGGTAAAGGATAAACTACTGAAACTATTTTTCTTTGAGATGCTTGAACTGAGACCATAGGACATCTGACATCTGTAACATAAGACTAATACTGAACAGATCTGTAGGTTTGGGGTGGGGTAGCGCTGCTAAAACTGCAAACCGTGGATTCTGTAAAGGAGGATGTATTTAATTCAGCATGTGCATCTTTTGAAATGAAACTTGTTACTAGAAAACGTGCATATATGAGAGGGAGACTTCAGCTCTGGGTTAAGATATGTAAATGTAACACTATGTACCTGACCCATACGTGCATTGCTCGGTAGAGGTGTGACATGAACAGTGCCCAGAGTGTGAATCTGCTTGCTGGCACCTTGATTACTTATTTGGTTACTTATACTTTGGACTGTCTGCAGTGCCCTCTTGATAGTCAGGAGTTTCTGAAATGTCAGAGACAGGTCAAGCACTGCAGCCTTAAGGCTGTAGCTGGTTAGATACCTAAACTTAGGTGTCTCTATCAAGGTCAGTGACTTAGCAGTGATACATTTCTGAGGCTGCATTCCCAATCCCTAAGTTGGATTGCTTGGGGTTGTAGAGAATAGAGGAAAGCTTCCTAATATTTGCCTCATAAATTTAAAAGGAATTTTGGATGCATTTCCCTGTATTTCAAGTGTCAGTGCATTTCTCAGATGGCAGTGTACTGAGCTACAGTGTTGCATGTCAACAGAAAATTTTACCTCAGGCACATATCAAAGCAAAAATTTTTCTTAACATTTTTTAAGAAAATATGTTGCAATCCCTCTTAGCACCTCTTCTGCCACAATGTTCTACAATGGTCTGCATTTCTGTGCTTTGAGGAAGAAGAAATTACAGCTTTCAGCACAGCTGACTGCATTCCAAAAATGTACCTAACAATGAGTACTCTTAGTTTCAGATGCTAGAGTAGGTTTTGATAAAGAAAATTTCTTGGTTTGCAGCCAAACCAAGATTTGATTGATGGGGCATTTCCTACTCTAAGCTGAGCTCTTTTGAGTTCTGCACCTGTTGTTTTGCTATACTTTTTATCTATTTTTCCTGTTTCATCATAAAAGAAGTACTAGGCAGTTTCAGGAGTATAAGGTAATTTCTGGAATTCTGGCATGTCCTTAAGTGTGTTAAAATCAGAAGCCTTAAGCACAATTGTAACTTTGTTTTATGTATATACAACTCCATTTACCACTCCAAAATATTTTTTATTTTGATCTGAGATGAAATCAGCCTTTTGCTTTTTTTCTTTATAATAGCATAGTGTATGTAAACAAGATAGCAGTCAAATCTGCACAAAATAGGGATAAATTTATTCAAAATTCTTGAGGAGCTTTTGTCAGCTGTGAAACATCTCAAGGAGACAGACAGTATTCTTGTCTGATTGTAAGTGGTTATTACTATGAGTGTTTGGTCTTCCTATTAACAGAAAACAACTGGCTTTTTTCATATTTATTATTAATTTATGCTGGTTTTTTAGGATAGTGGTTTAAGCTATTTATGGAGTGTTTGTTTTCCTGAACAATTGAAAAAAAAAAAAAGTCCGGAATTTTTTCTACTATATGCTTATTTTTTCAGAGATAGTTTTCATTTTTGTATCTTTCTTTTTTAAAATGAGTGGAGATTTATTAATGTAAATAGTCATAGTGTATGTTTGCAAGCTATAATCCATTCTCTGTTGCACTTCTTGCTAGTAAATGATATTAATTCATGTTCAATATTCTTTCACAATTTTTTTTAGAGTGGAGATACAGTGTTGATTGGGGCTGTTAGAGGTGGTCACGTTGAAATTGTGAGGGCCCTGCTTCATAAATATGCTGATATAGATATCAGAGGTCAGGTAAGTACAACAGTGTAAATGTTAGAGTAATTCTTAAATAGGACATGAATTTGTATACCAAACAATTGTACTGTGTTCCTGAAAACAGGGCTTTGAAGTCTCTGTCTACTCTGTAGGAAACTCAAGTGCCATCAAACAGTAAAATACATCACGTTGCTGTGCAGGTTTTAAGATATAAGATACACATAATTGTAACAGCTTGTTAAGCACAGTGAGTTAATTGTATAATGTTTGAAAAGAAAAAGTTGTAAACTGAATTTACTTCATCTGCACTTCTGAATATGTTTAAAATAATGACATACTTTAAAAGACACTTAATACAACTATTTTAATAATATTTTAAATAGAATATCAATGAAATGTGATGCACCTGAGATTATATCTGTTGTAAGAGTGTTTCTGTCACTGTGCTTGGTTGGTTCTTGTCTCCAACAACTTCGTGTTGCTTTCTGTTACCACTGTTGTCAGTGATTTCCATGTTTTCTACCTAGCCCTTCTTTCTTTTTTGTCCTTTTAAGGTTTTAGATAGATTAAGATATTTACTCTTCTACTTAAGGCTTTACTCTTCTACTGGAAGCTCTCTCACTCAGTATAGTACTTGTTTTATTTACAGTGAAGTTGCTTTCTTTTGCTTGAAGCTGTTCCAATCACTCTGCTTTGTTGGCACATGTGTTCTGCCAAGTTTGAACACAAAACTAACTAGTCACTGAGAGCTGCAAAGGTTCAATGCCTGCTGCTGTTGCAGAGCCTCTCTGAGAAGCCAACGAGTTTTTATTTTCAAGAAAAAGTAGCATTTGGATCTCTTCCTCTAACCTGCCATTGGCAATCTGTGTGTCTCAGCTTCTGGCTGTGACACAGGCTTGAAAATCTGAAGCTTTTCAACATCTTGCTATGACTGAAGTAATACAGAAACAGGAGGAGGATGCAATGTCTTTGGTAGCAGGGAAGCTTGTGACTTCTGTCAGTGTGAGGTTGCTTGAGTGGCAATTTGCAGTGCTTGATCTAGGGAATACTTCTGTGGCCTTACAGGAGGCACAGCAGGAATCAGTACCATCAGGGCAAGGTTCTGGCTCTGCACTTCAGATCATAGTTTAGGACCAGCAGTACCAAAATTGGAACATGGATGCTACTTCCCAGCTCGGAGCAACTTCTCTGCTGTTTGGCATTGCAGCACCTGCCTGCTGGCCAGACCTGTTCTGGGGAGATGTTGTTCACTGCCCAAATTTGTGATGTTTCAGAAATATTGCTGAGTCTTGTCCGGCCTTCCAGCAGTGGTATTCCTTGCCGATCATTCATTCATATGGTCACTAGCTGGTGCATTCCTTCAGCAGATAAAACATGACTAAAAGGCTTTGAGAGTGAGTGTTGGAGCAGATGAGGGCTCAGGTGGTGTTTCCCTCAGCCCTTCTGGGAGGGGGAAGGACCCAGCTGGGAGCATCTGGCAGACCTGTGCCTGGCTATGTAGCTGATGTACAGCTCACTGAAGGACAGTGAGGATGAAACCCAAGTGATTGGAGAGGAAAGAAATCTTAGTGACTGGAATTGCTAAGCTGTTGAGAAAGGCTTTAAACTCAGTTTGCTGTAAGCCCATGAGTGGAAGAGAAAGAGCTACAATGAAAGAAGCAAGCAAGGTAGAAGGCTGCAAGGGGCACTTGGAGATTCCTGCTTAGAAGCAGGTGTGTGTTCAGAGGCTTTTCTTAAGTGTCTGTATACAAATATGCATCAAACAGAGAGAGTCATGGTGTAGTCACTAGGCTACAGAAAGATTGCATGTATGAAGACTTTCTGGGGTAGCACACATCCACATATCACTGGGGGGAAAAGAAAGATGACAGAAGCAGATTTGCAGCTATGAACCTTCCCCCAGGTTTACTGATAAAATATCTGGCTATTCAGCATTCTGGTACTTTGTGTTGGCTTTCCTGTCCATCTACTTTTACAGCTTCCCAGCTTGCATGGCCTCTGAAAAAATAGTTGTTTTATTTCATTAGATAATTTCTATATTTGAGTTAGAACTGAATATTTACATGAAGTTTTGGAAACTTTTTTGAGACAGGTTGAGTCTGCTTGGATTGTTAAAACTTTTAATATATTTCACAAAGGTTTTCAAAATAGATTTATATTCCCTAGCCGAATTTTCATCCTTCCCTCTGAATTCTGCTGTTGTGCCAATTAGATTTGTTGACCTTTCCCTTTGCCTTGAGCTGTACTAAAAATTGCTGTATTACATGCAATTTTCAATATATAATGATTGTACTTTAAATACTGTTTTGGAAATTAATCCAACTAAATGAAAATACTGTTAGTGTTTAATAATTTATTTTTTTTTTAGGATAATAAAACTGCTTTATATTGGGCAGTTGAAAAAGGAAATGCTACAATGGTGAGGGATATCTTGCAGTGCAACCCTGATACTGAGACATGTACCAAGGTAACAATTAGAATTTTAATTTAATAGCTTTTTTTTAACATCTGTTCTTTCCTCAGCTCTTATGTGATGTGAAGATCATACCAAATTCAGTTTTTGTGAAGTGTTGGTATGTTGAACACGGTTATATTTTTTTTTAAATAAGGCTTCTCAGCAGTAGTGATGTTCTCTCTGTTGATAAATATGATTTGCTGTTAAATCCTTTATAGCAGGGAACATGTGGATTCTTTAGCTCAGCATCACTGACATGACCAGGAATAAGGAGTAAAGAGCAGGTGCTACTGAAAACTGGGGAAAGAGGTTTCTGACATTACTAGGCATGAGTTCAGGCATGTGCAGCAGTAAGGGGAATAATAAGAGAAGTAATTGGCATTCAGTGAATGAAATATTTTCAAATATCTTGTATTAAACCTGAATTTTGTCTTTTTCTATTTGACACTATTATTGACAGAAATGTATTTTGTTCTTTGATTCTAATCAATCTAGAAAACTGGGTCTGGGGTACTTTTTCACAGACATAGGTGCTGAAGTGTTGTTGCATGTGCAGTAGCATATTTAATTTTAATTATCTTAATTTTTTTGTTTTAATTTGTTACCCAATCACTATATTTTTTCTTGGTTTTGGGCATAGAGAGATCTTGATATAAGTCCTACTTTTCCATTTTAGGATGGAGAAACACCACTTATAAAGGCAACCAAGATGAGAAATATTGAAATAGTAGAGCTTCTTCTGGATAAAGGAGCTAAGGTCTCTGCTGTAGACAAGGTAAAGAATATTTGTTTGTTTACTTTAGTATATTTAATCATTTTAGTTTTGCAGCAGGATTTTGGAGAGAGCTGTCGAGGCTAATACAGGAAGAGAGCTTTTCATGTGCTTAATAATTAAATAGACCATAAGACTTAAATGCTTAGTCTCCCATATGCTTAATAATTAAATAGATCAGAACAATTAAGTGTAAATTTGTTTCCACCATTAATATATTGTTGGGTTTTGGTTTATTTTGTATTAGGGTGCTCTTAACTTGAAAAAAACATCCAAGCGAGGAATAAAGCTTTCACAGATAAAGCAACTAATTGTTAGTACACTTGAAGAAGAGCATAGGAAATGGTTATTTGTCACTAATGTTAATTTTTGATTAATAGACATTTAACTAAAGGATGCCAAGGACAAATTCAGCTGATTATTGCTGTGTTTTTATGTATTACCTACTTTGACTGCAAACCTTTTAAATACAGGAACATTTATTTAGTGCTTTTTAAATATCTTACTATTATATTTAGGGTGAATAAGTCATAATATTGATTTGATGCAATAAGAAAGCTTTTACTGGAAAGTTTTTGGGGAAGTTTGAGCAGACATTGAAACAACTCTAACAAGTGCCATCTCTTGTTCCAAACAAGTCTCTGAGTTTGCCTCTAGACATTTGTTTCTACACAGAGACTACAGCTTTCATGAACTTCAGCATATTATTATAGGCATTTAAGAAATAAGACAGTGTCTGAGATTTAGTGTTCTAAGAACTGCTTTTTCACATGTCTTCTCTGAAACATTTGTAATGCTTTTTCAAAAGGAAAAATGCTTGCTGTAAGGCACTGATGCTTTTGAAAGTGCCCTAAGATTGATTCCAGGGAAATAATGCTTCTGAAACAATGTTGAACATATGGTCTGTCCATAATCTTAGGAATTCATGTTAGATATTACTAGCTTTTCACTTAATTGCAGAAAGGAGATACTCCACTTCACATTGCCATTCGCGGAAGAAGCCGTAAACTTGCTGAATTACTCTTAAGAAATCCAAAAGATGGTCGATTGCTTTATAGACCCAACAAGACAGGAGAAACCCCTTACAATATTGACTGTAGCCACCAGAAGAGTATTTTAACGCAGATATTTGGTGCCAGTAAGTATAAGTTTGGGGTTTTTTTAATCACTCATATATTGACAATTCAGTTCATAGAATTGGTGAAATGTATCTGTGGCTACAGATTTTTTTATGTTTTAATGTTGCATCTAGTGGGAATGCTTAAAAACAATCAGTTGGCAAAAAGCCCCATTACTCTAAAAGCCTGGCAAGGTCAAATGTACCTTTTATTTTGGCTTTAGATGTTGGATACTCTGTGATTTCTGTTGATCATTTTCTTTTTATTTGGATCTTGCTTGTGTAGGAATTACTTTCTCTGCCTTCCTGTGGTTTGGGATCTTGAGTCTTGTAGTAGGCTTTAATAGTTGTGATAATTATGTATCATTTATGTGGATGATTTAAAATTCCTTTGAACAGCTGTTACATGGCAGGAGTATATATACAAATATGCGTGATTGTGTTATGCCTTTATGTATGAAAATTGTCATATTGAAGAGCTCTCTTAGAGCAAAGTTGTGTAGCACGGTATTTGTGTTGCAGGACACTTGTCTCCCACGGAATCTGACGGTGACATGCTGGGCTATGATCTGTACAGCAGCGCTTTGGCTGATATTCTGAGTGAACCAACCATGCAGCCACCCATCTGTGTAGGCTTGTATGCACAGTGGGGAAGTGGAAAGTCTTTCCTGCTCAAGAAACTGGAAGGTAAAAACTAGGTTTAGTCTTTTCAATACTTCCAATCTACCTATGAAAAGTATCACATGCTAGTTTTTGTGAGGGTTGTTGGTCCATGTGGTGTTGTATATGGTCTCATGTTTCTATGATGAAAGGATTTAAATTTTACTGTGGTCAGTTCATCCATAGATTGCTTTGTTCATTTATACAGTGTCGAGGCAGTCTTTAAGTGCTTTGTCCATTTTCCTGTGAGTTTCCTGCAGCAGTGAATCTACCCTTTAGGTACTGCAGAAAGTCTGGCTGCCAAAATATGCCTTTCTGGGCCCATTTGTGTGTCAGATCAGGTTCACACTTCTTCTGCTGCAGTATTTTTTATTGTGCACCCTATGTGTCGTTTTATTTTTATTGGTTAAGAGCAATTATCAGGCTATTACTATTTTATTCTCTGTAGTGTATGTTCTTTGCATCTAGTTTTCTTCCCCTCTCCTCTTTCTTACTTTTGAGTTTTTTTGAACTTTCTAAAATGACAGAGGAAGGCAAATGCAGTATATGAAATAAATGAACATTTTTCCTGGTGGAAATAGGCATCTTACTTAGTTTTAGCATTGCCTTATAGAGGTTGTTTTTCTGAGATGTTTCAATATAATTCAAAATGGTTTTGGTGTTTCTTGCTTTTGGTGATTTCTCTATTAGCCAAAATGGGATCTCTGCATTAATTTTTTTCACCTCATGTTCCATGTCATAAACAAAAAACGTGTCTATTTTGACTAATATTTATTGCTGATGAGCTCTTACTCAGTGTTTTCTTCCTGTTCCTCTTTCCTGTTTTTATTCTGGATTGTGTATCTTTTATTCCTTGTGTATCTATTATTTCTTATTCTGTAGAACCTAAATAAGTTCCTTCAGGAATTCCTGTTTTAGTAAATAAGAATCAACAAACAGAAATAATACTGCAGCCTTCACATTCTACTCTTATATATTAATATTTGAGGAACACAGTACATGCTTCAGTGATTGAGATTTTGAGGGTTAGGTGGGGTTTTTTTGACAGATACAATGGATTTATTTTTCTTAGTCTCATAAAATATGTTTTACACTTTTGAAGGATAGGAAATGGCATGACTTTTAATATAGTTTCAAAAGGAGAAAATTTGCAGCAAAGAATTGTGAGTATTGTGTATTTAAATGTTTTCATTCATTGCATGGATGAAAACTTAGGGTATTGCACTAATGTTTGAAGAATTCATGCATCATTGCTTTTATTTGGAACAATAATCAAGATAAGTTATATGGTCTGCTGTAAAAATTCTTCTAAAAAATGATCTGTTCTTGAGTGAATTTGTATGTTAACTGGTCTTTTGTCTTTTTGTTTTAGATGAAATGAAGACTTTTGCAGGACAGCAGATTGAACCTCTGTTTCAGTTCTCCTGGCTTATTGTATTCCTCACGCTTTTGCTGTGTGGAGGTTTGGGTTTGTTGCTTGCTTTCACAGTGGATGCAAAACTTGGAATAGCAGTGTCACTCAGCTTATTAGCTGTTCTCTACATTTTCTTTAGTAAGTCTTATATGGAATTCATTAAGGTTTTAATCTGTTTCTGGAATTAAATATTGCTTCATAGATAGATATGCTTTACCATTCAGAAAAAAATAGTAAATGGTTTTGTAGACAATAAGACCCCTTTGGACCCTTTGTTTTGCATGTAATTTGTGAGAGGGCATTCTTGAGAACAAAGAAGGATTTTATTAATTTCGTTGTGTTACTCTTACCCTTCTCATTTTTACCCTAACTGCTAAAAGTTCATAACTTTTTTTACAGAACTCCATGCTTTATCTGATCAATTTCATGATTCTTTCAGCTGTCAATGTTGACTGAATTAAAACTATAACATCTTTTTAATATTTTAGCTGTAATTTACTTTGGTGGCCGGAGAGAAGGGGAGAGATGGAACTGGGCCTGGGTGTTAAGTACAAGGTTGGCAAGACATGTTGGATATTTAGAATTGCTTCTCAAACTCATGTTTGTGAACCCACCAGAACTACCAGAGCAAACCACTAAAGCTTTACCTGTCAGGTTAGTTATTTCATTTATTTACTCTTGAGTAATCAGTCAGGCTCTCTCTGATACTTCTCAAACTGTGCATATTAATATGCCTGTTTAGCTTCATATGAAAAGTTGTTGAGATTCCTGTTTGAAGAACAGTAACCCTAGAAGATCATCAGCTTTTCAGTGTGAAGAAGATAGTAGTGCTTTCAAGAAAAACTGTCTGCCAAAGTTGGTGAAAGTTAGTGCTTTTTAGGATTAGGGGTTTTGGCTATTGTACTAATGAAAATTCATACCAGATAAAATAAGAATTTTCTGGTATAGCTTAGTGTGTATTATGTATGTTTAATTCTTGTTCCACTGATGACTTCTGTTAAGGTTTGAAGTTTTTTTTCCTCTGTGTAAGCAGAATGTCAGACTGTTCAAAGCTTCTAGTTTATCTAAAACCAAGAAAATTTATGCTGTGTGTTTGATAATTTTGTTTACTTCTGTCGTTTAAAGACTTCTATTTTAGCCTCATGGTGCTTTTATGTGATCTTGTGTTTCTGTATTTTTTTAATCCTCTACAAATATTTAAAAACAGATCAGAATGAAGTTTTGAAAATATTTGTCCCTGTTATGTTTTGGCATCATAAAGATGTTTTAATGTTTTTACTGCCATCTGAGGTACTATTAGTGGTGTGAGAATTTTTAGCCTTTTAAGAAATCAAGTCTTAGAATAGGAAGTGAGGCAAAGAAGAAGTTGATAAATGGAGAAGAAGTAGTTAAATTCCATGTAGGTTTTTAAAAAAAAGTTAGTGTTTTACTTTTTGTACCACTTAAAAAAACTTAAATACAGAGATGCATCAAGACTTTGTTTTAGTTGCCAGAAAATACTTAAAGTTTTCTGAAGTATACAAAATATATGTTTTTTTCTCTTTCAGATTTTTGTTTACAGACTACAATAGACTGTCCAGTGTAGGTGGAGAGACTTCACTGGCTGAGATGATTGCTACCCTCTCTGATGCATGTGAAAGGGAATTTGGTTTCCTAGCAACAAGGCTATTTCGAGTTTTCAAGACAGAAGATACACAAGGTTGAGGTTTTTTTTTTACCTGAATGACATTTCTAATTATTCCATTTCAGTGCACTGTTACCAGGGCTTCTGTTTTTTGCATTATAAGCTCTTTTTAGAAATTGTTGTAGCCATGCAGAAATTCTTGGATAAGGGGAAACTCCTTGTTTGGAGGAAAAAAATGTCCTGTTTTATTTGCTAAGCTTGATTTTATTCATATAGCAATACTGTGAAATACACTTCTCAGAAATGTCAGTGGAAATGTAAATTTATATTACATCCTTACAGATGCAGCATATTTTCACAACAAGTCATTGTGATTGAGTCAGATAAAGGGAAATGTATGTTTTTGTGTATTGCTATGAGAGGTTTGTTTAGTTTATAGATTTTAATTTAAAGCTGTTATGAGTGACCACTACTTATTCTTGGAAATAATAAATGTGTAGAACATGTTGGTCAATCCTATAAACTGCTGGGAGTAAGATGGAATGAAATGTATGTACTTGATCCAAATGGAACAAGTTTTTTTTGTTCTGTTTCTTCTGTAGATTTCTAGAAAAATAAATATGCGGAGTAGAGTATGATATTGTGAAGACGGAGTTCTTGAACTTGACTTTCAATTAATTGTGGACTTATTTGTACTTTAAGTTTAGTATGTGTCAGTTACTTCTCATTTCTTTTTGTCCATAAATTGAGGAATCTGTCACCTCTCACAAATTGAAATGTTTAGACTCTTCTGTCCTGCAGAGGCTGGAAAAAACATGCTATGTTTGCTATGTTCAGCTGTGTGCTGAGCACAACTTACTCCTCATTGTTTTTTTTCATATTCACTAAGAGCTCTTTATGAAAGGGATGTCTGGATTTTGCCACCTTTCTTTCTGTGTTAGGTTCTGCAGTTCCTCTCCTTAATCTCAGTGAAATAGCTTTCATAATGCTATAATTTCTCCTGAAGTTGTCTTTGGAATGGCTGTGTAGTGCTGGCTTCTCGTGATTATTTGCAGTAATCATCTTTTCCCTTTCATTTGTAATCTTGCATTCTTTTGTATTCTTTGCTCTGTTCCCTTCCTATGCTCTGCCTAATTATATAATTGATTTTTTAAATTTATTTTATCTATTTGGTGATTTTGCACATTTTCTTTTTCTCCAGTTGTTTACAGGTCCAGGGTCATAGGTTTATTACCTCTAGATGTTCACAGAAATTCCGTAGAGGTTTATTTTTAGCCTTCTGTATCTTAATTGTTGTTATGTCTGTAAACTTGCAGGCATGCCTCTTTCAGTTGTCATTTCCTTGTTCATGATATTTCAGTGTCTCTCTAATCCAATTCTGTCTCTTTCTAGTAAGAGGATGCTTACATTTCTACTTATGTCTAAAACTGAATCTAATTATCTGAGTTGTCCCCCTTTGTTTCTTGCCTCTCACTTCTGTCATGCATTTCTGTTGCTTTGTCCTGCAGCACAATCCTATGAGTCACTTACGACAGCAATGTGAAAAACTTTCGCAGCTCATACCTTGGTGTAGAGTATGATATGGACCACATATAAACCTTGGATATTCTTTCTGTGTAGCATATTAAAAATTTGATTTCCCCCCTGCAGTTCAAATACTGATTTTTAGCTGTCATAATTTTGCTTCAGGTCATTACCATTCTGTTCTTTCTTATCAACAAATGTGACCAGAAGACAGCAATTTTCTAGGTGTACCGCTGGATCTGTACAGTTCCCAAAGGCAGAGATTATTGCTTTGTAAAATGCTAATCACTGATTTAGCTGTGCTAAACTCCAGCTACACTATTTGCTTTATTTCTTATCAGTCCACTTGAAGTCAGGAGCTTTGTACTCTCCTCTGAGGCCTTTGTGAATTGTCCAAACCATATTTACTGCAGTTTTCCCATTCGTGTGTGTTTTAGCATGCAAGAAAGGATGGCCTCAGGTTGCAGCTTGCAATTTTGGTTTAGTTCTTCAGTAGTACCATTACTATTAGATTATGTAAATACCAGGTTCTGGTTAAAAACTTAAGTAGTTCCTGCACTGTTGTCCTACAGTTTATTTACATAAATACACTTTACAGAGAAATGCCACAAAAGGGGTGATAGCACTTATACAAAATTGTCATTTCCATCCAATGTGGAGTTCATGAAATGATGAAAATAAACTGAAGATTAAAGGAGTATCTCTGCTTCATAATTTCCAAGAATTTTGGCAAATAATAGATTTTTTTTTTCCACTGGTTTGTGGCTGGGTAGTAACACTGCAGTAAGCTTTTGTGCCAATCAGTGTTTTATGAGAAGTATGCAAGTTAATAGATGCACTCACCTGTCATCACATTGTACGTTTATTCTAACAGCAATACTTGTTTCCTAGGTAAAAAGAAATGGAAGAAAACTTGCTGCCTCCCATCCTTTGTGATTTTCCTCTTCATCTTGTCTTGCGTTGTTTCTGCAATCGCCCTGTTGGCAATTTTTAATGTGGAATCAGCCAACATGACAGTGAATGTTATTCTCATAACAGTGACCTGTATTGTTGGTTTGGCTTTTTGCTTGAATTGCCGCACATGGTGGCAGGTGATGGATTCGGTTTTGAATTCTCAGAGAAAACGTCTTCACAGTGCTGCCTCCAAGCTTCACAAGCTGAAAAGCGAGGGGTTCATGAAGGTGAGCATTTATATGAATTGGCCCTTAGAAGGAATGAAACAAACCCCCAAACATGGAACATCATTAAGTTGAGGCACCATTAATTTAATCAGGCCAAGTCTCACAACAGGAGAATGAGAGTTGGTGAGTTTTTACTGAATGGAACACTTCTGTGCTAGAGGTGATTTTGCTTAGTATATGAGATCTATCTGCTTAATCATAAATGTTAAATTTGGGGTTTCAATTTTCTGATTTTATTTTTACTGGGAAGAAAGTACTTGGAAAACAATTCTCAATTACCATTATTTAGTAAAAGCTTATTTTAGATCATAAGATTAGAAAGAATAACTTTGAGAATCTTCTAAAGGTGTAAAAACAAGCCTAACTTTATCCGTCTGCAAGACCTCTTTGCTAAGAGAGGAATTGTAGCACTGAAAAAGAGTTTCAAAACACTCCATGTATTTAATGAAAAATGGTAGAAAAATACTATTGTTTTGCTGGCCTGTATCTATAAACTGATAAATAAACTCTTAGGCTGTTATCAGATAAGCTGTATTCTCCTATTTAAAAGTAAAATGTAGCATCATGATTGTTAACTTTGTAGATTACAGCCAATGTATTGTTAAAAATCTGTTGTACAAATATTTTTCATGTGGTCACAGAATAGTTTGAATTGAAAGTGACCTTTGAAAGGTCAGCCAGTACAATCTCCCTGTAACGAGCAGGGATGTCTCCAATTAGATCAGGCTGCTCAGAGCTCAGTGCAACCTGACTTTGAATGTTTCCAAGGATGAGCATCCACAGCTTCTTTGGGCAATCTGTACCAGTGTTTTACCACCTCATTTTAAACACACTTCTTTCTTATATCTAACCTTCAGTTAGTCCTTCAGTTTTTGAAACCATCCCCCCTTGTCCTCTTGCAAAAGATCCTGCTAAAAAGTTTGTCCTCATGTTACTTACAGGCCTCTTTAGGTACTGGAAAGCCACAATATACATGTCCCCAGAATCTCATCTTCAGGCTGAATAATCCCAATTCTCTCAGCCTTTCATCACAGCAGAGGTGCTCCATTCCTCTTGACAAGAGCCAGCTGAGCCTTGGCCTTCCTCACCATATCCCCTCACAACCAGACTGTGTACCTATACTCTGCCCACTATACCTGTGCTTGCTTTCACTTCATGGTCTTTGAATTGGCCAGCAGGTCTCTACTCAGCACAGCCAGCTTTGTCTCCCTTGCCAATTTTCTTGTACCTGGGGATTACAGGCTTTGGTGTTCCATGAAAAGCATCCTTAAAAGATCTGCCAGCTGTGTTGTCCCTGTGGGCGGTTTTCCAGGTGGTCTGTTGACTATCTCTTTGAAGAGCTAAAAGTTTGCTTTCCTAAAATGCAGTGTGCTGACTTTACTCCTTACCCTGACCCTCAGGACTGCAAGCTCCACCAGTGTGTGATCACTGCAGCCCAGGCTGCCTCCAAGCTTGACGTCCCCAGTTAGCCCACTTACATTTTTGACCAGCAGGTCCGGTGTTGCTCCTCTTCTGGTAGGGCTTGTCTGTTACCTACCTGAAGAAGTTATCCTCCATGCATTCCAGAAATCTCCTGGATTGCTGGCAGCTCGTGACAGTACATCTCCACATGTTGGGGTCCACATGAGCATGATGCCTCCTCTAGCTGGGACACAAAGGCGTCGTCAATAGGCTCCCCTTGATCAGGCCTGTTACAGACACAAGCAAAGGTGTCATTTATTGGTCTGGTCCTTGCAAATTTTTGTGCACTGACTCTTACCAGTTTATGGCTGCTTCTCAGAGACATCTCTTTGTGACCTCTCTCTCTCTCGATGCAGAGGGCAGCCTCTCCTCCCTTCCTTCCTCTCCTGTCCTGTTTGAATAGCTCACAGCCATCGACAGTTGCACTCCAGTCATAGGATTCATCCACCAGATTTCTGGAATGGCAGCTGGATCATAGCTTTCTAGCAGCATGGTGGCTCCCAGCTCCTCCTGTTACTTACCCACTCTGTGCACTGGGTAGAGGCACCTCAGCTGAGCTGTCAGCCATTTTGCCCTCTTAGAGGAACACTCTTTAATTCCTTTGATGTATTTCAGTGGTGTTTTCCTGTTTGCTTCTGTTACCCCAGGAGCCTCTGCCTCATCTCCATAAGACTTCCAACTGTGCTCCAGAGTGGCCATCACATCTCAGATGAGAGCTCTCGTTAGCACTGTATCCCTCTAACTTTGGTGTGTCATGCCACAGTTTGTTATGAGCAGGCCTGATATTATCCCCCTCCCCTGTCATGTCTTGTTGGAAGCTCTGTCAATTAAACCTGCTGGCTCCTTGTCAAAGGCTCTCTTTGCCCTTTGAGAAAGGTGAATCCCTTCTGATGCCAGCATGCCTGGTGCCATGTTTTTACAGCACAGGAGACCTGATTGTGTCTTGGTACTGTGTTTCTTGACAATTTTTTTTGAGTAGTATTTATCTGACATAACTTCAGCCTTTTAGGAGTTAGGTTCACCATTTGCCATCAAAGAAGCGAAGTAGGTATATCAGGAGATATATTAATATATATTCATCTGTTTCATGTCATCTTATTGTGCACATTCTAATGAATCTACTGGTTAAGAGATCAGATCTTAATGTTTACTTGTTAGCTGCTGAAGCTAGGGTAGGCAAATTCCACCTTTGTTTCTATGTTATGGATGGTTGTTACGTGTGTAACAATGTTGAAAACAAATCTTCAGACTGCATTATCTTGAATAGCAATGACTGAGCATTAGAGTAATAGCATAATGTACTTGACTGGAAGGCAGATAGAAAATTTTGCTGTGCATTTTATGCAGAGCAATTTTTGAGGACTAGCTGAAGCTACAAATACTCTTTTATTTACTTCTGAAATAATGTTTTACTATGCAGAAATATGATTTTCTTAAATAACATTGTAATGGATTTTAAATAAGGATAGTTTGTTGTATCAAAGTGGAATATATGTTTCTGCTGTACATTTTTGTTCAAATGGGAAATGAATATGTTGGAAGTGGCATTTTAGGACTTTTCACTTTGAGTATTCGTAAGTTTATTCTTGTAAACTTATTGAAGTATTTTTGGGACAAATAGCAAGCTGCAAAACGAAATATATGTATTTTTAAGTATATGTCAGTTTTTAAAATATATGTCAGTTTTAAGTATTATAGTGATGTCTTTTCCTTCTTTGTTTTTCATTTTTATAGGTTTTGAAATGTGAAGTGGAACTGATGGCCAAAATGGCAAAAACCATTGACAGCTTCACTCAGAATCAGACAAGGCTTGTTGTAATTATTGATGGATTGGATGCTTGTGAACAGGACAAGGTTTTACAGATGCTTGATACTGTGAGTTGGATCATTTTATAAAGATAACCTCTGGATTATATGCATGATCTCTTCCACAGATGAGCTCAGATACAATTATCATATGTTTTCATATGCTTTCTGTAAATAGAAGGCTGTGTTGTAATAACTGAAATTTGGGTACAGTGGCATAACTATAATGCTAAGAGTGATGTGTTTTAAAACCCATTAAAAAATTAAATTGCATGTTAGTACATGCAAAGTACAAAGTTTGAAAAAGTTTGATATAATCAAATATAGACTATGGAAAATAAAAATTCTGTTGAAACAAACTTAAAATGGAGAATTTTTCATATTTACCCTTGAAGTTCTTTAGATGAAAAATACTTAAATGCTGAATATTTGTGGGGGACTGGAACATTGCTGCATCCTTGGTGACAACTTCTACTGTAAATTTTGCTGTTAAATTGTGCCTATTTCTAACTGGATAAGTTCCTAATGTTAGATATCTCATGTAGAAGAACCTGACATCTCTGTACATCTATACTTCTCTTGGCCTCTCAGGTTTATTCCTTAAACAGAATGAATATAAAATGTTGAGCCAAATGTTCAAATGATCTGCAGCTACTGTTAGATGTTAGTAACAAGGTGTATTGTCTGCTTTTCTACAGGTACGCGTCTTGTTTTCAAAAGGCCCCTTCATCGCAATTTTTGCCAGTGACCCACACATTATTATAAAGGCAATTAACCAGAATCTCAACAGTGTTCTACGTGATTCAAACATAAATGGCCATGATTACATGCGAAATATTGTCCATTTGCCCGTTTTTCTGAATAGCCGAGGGCTTAGTAATGCAAAAAAACTGATGGTAGCTTCAACAACCAATGGGGATATTCCTTATGCAGATAATGCAGGTAAGGTTATGAAGGAGAGTGATAAGAGCATTACAAAACCAAAGGTCCAAAATCTGGGTTTTGGAAGTAAAAAAATTCAATTAATAAATCTTACTTAATTTAAATAATTAACAGATCATTAGTGTTATTTTTACAGGTCAGGAAAATATATATGACTAGAGAAAATGCTTATCTTTGTTTTCCTTTCCATAGGATTGCATGAAGAGGTTGACAGGAGAGTTTCTCAGAACAGTCTTGGAGACATGACCAAACTTGGTAGCAAAACTGCTCTCAACAGGCGGGTGAGAAGGATTTTTAGTCTAAATAGAGATACTGGTAAAACCTTTTTTCTTTTTTGTTTTCTTTCTTCAATAATATCAACTTGGAAGACTTATCAAACCATTCTTATGAATTTTTTATAACTTATGAATTTTTTATAACTTATGAATTTTTTATAAATGATCCATGTAGGAAAAGTCTGCTCTTACATCAGTAGACTGATGCTCTGTCAGAGAGGAAGAAGTTTGCTTGCTCGCCAAAGTATTCCTCTCCACAAAAAAATTAAATACAGCTCTCTGTGAATGCTGGGGTGATACAGCAAATCTGGTAGGGGCTATGATCTGTGAATGTGTGTATATTTTGTATTTTTTTTTTTTTTGTGTAAGCCAGGTATCAGTTTGCAGGTATCAGCAGGATGTTGCAACAAGGAGCAGTAATTGGGTAAATCAAAGAATTTCAGATATTAAGTACTAGACTTTTACTGCAGTGTCTACCACATTTTTTTCATGCTTTCTCTTCTTTCATCTTTGTATAAAATCACAAACTGGTTGAATAAAAGGTATCTAGAAAGTTGTAAGAAGCGATACAGAACCTGAGGAATCTGAGGTTTTTGGGCTGCCATTGGTAGAGACTTTGAGAATTTTGTAGCAGAGGAACCTGATGGTCAATTTTTACATGAAGTTAGTAAATGGATGGTACTAACCCTTTGGAGAGACAGCAGGAAGAGATGAGGGAAATGCTGAAAGTACTAACCTTCTTATAAAATATTTTGCTATGTCACTCTATTTTGACCTGTCAGAATTGATATGGAAATAAAATGTGTAACTCTTTCCACTTGTTGGCTTCTATGGAAATAATGTTCAGCATTACACGGCTAAATTAGAATTAAATTCTTGTACGTTTGATATTACCTGTCTGCCTCACAGACTTACTCACAAAGACTCTAGATTGATTATCAAGTAAAGCTGAAAATACATAAAAACTTTTGATACTAATCAATATTCCTTGGGTTTTTGTTTCATTATCAGGATACTTACCGAAGACGCCAGATGCAGAGGACCATTACCCGCCAAATGTCTTTTGATTTGACCAAGCTGTTGGTTACAGAGGATTGGTTCAGTGATATCAGTCCTCAGACCATGAGGAGGTTGCTAAATATTGTTTCAGTGACAGGTAAGTGTGACATGCTCATGTACAGCAAACAGGATTGTGTTTTGACTGCTTGTAGTTAGAAAATCCTTCTGAAGCAAACTCTTCCAGAATGTAAGAAACAATTATAGACTAATTTATATAGAATTTGAGTGAAAGATACATAATATTTGTTGTTTCATTGTCTTCAGTTGGGAGGAAAATGATTCTAGTCTACATTTTTAGGAGATTTTGTATTTTTTGATTTTGAAACGGGATAAGAAAATTACATTTTCCTGTAGGGTGAACAGAGATTTCACTGATGACATCTGAAAAAGTAAGCTGTGAGGGGAAAACCAGATATATATCCTGTTCATTTTTGCTGAGTATTTGGAGTCCTTTTTCCCTAAATGATTGTGTGAGGCTGATGAAAGCATTTTCTCACTTGTTTTTCTTCAGCAAAACACAGTCAAGATGTTGGTATCTCTGACGTTTAAAAACTGTAAATAACTAAAAAAGGGCATATGGAGGTTTAATAAAAACAAGTGAATGGGGAGTGATTATTTACTGTCTTTTCTGTTGCAGACACTAGAAGGCACTGGGTAGCCCTACAGCTACCCAGAACAAAGAAATTGAGTTATTTTTCATGCTGGGTATAGTTAAGAGCATAAATCTGCAACAGACCTCAAATTCTGGGCTAATGTTTTAAATAAATGTGCTGTCTCTTAGCTTGTCACTGCAATTTGTAGCATGTAGCCTATCTTGTTTTGGCAAATTATAGTGCAATTATGAAAGTATAACAAAATCACAGAATGTTAGTTTTGTTGTAAAATAAGTTGTAAAATTAAACTTAAAAAAAGACCTTGCAAGGACACGTTTAGTTAGTACAATATGTGGTTAGAGATGATTTCATAAACAGCTTTATGAACAGAGCCTTCAGTCTGTAAGGTTACCTGTCATTACAGATATTAATAAAGGAATTATAGAAAATTTGCTGAAACTTCAAATGCGTAAGTTGCAGCATTAACTTTTTCTGGTTTTTAAAATAACTTTATTCGTAATTTATACCTTGCCTTGCTTACTCAAAAAGGTGCTTTTTTATAGATTTGAATTTTACTATATTGGCTACTGAAGTTGGCAGTTGTATGCTTAACTTGTTTTGACCACATTTCATATGCCAGTGCATAGAAAATCTATAAATGTATTATTAGCATGAAATTCTGTGTTTCGATGAAAAAATTAATGCTGTGTGAAATTCTTTATTTAATTTTATTGAAGTAAGATTCACCAGTAGCAGGATGATAGTAATTAGTGTTTAACCTGTAGCTGAAGTTGACAGTTTTGGAGAGTTTTGTATTTTGACCAGTATTTGCAGGGATTTTAATTAGGTTGTAAAATGGTATTTTTGGATGCAACTTGTGATAATTGTGAATTTACTGAGCGAAAAACATAATAGCAGGAAGTTCACAGATCAGATAATAACAAGGTAACATAGCTGTTACATTGAAGGGAAAAAGGGTATCTTTCAAAAAGGAGAAAAAAATCCTCTATGTTTTCTTTCCTCCTTCCTTGTTCTCTTAGGTCGTTTATTGAGAGCTAATCAGATCACATTCAATTGGGACAGACTGGCAAGTTGGATCAATCTCACAGAGCAGTGGCCATATAGAACATCATGGCTCATCCTGCATCTTGAAGAGACTGAAGGTGTTCCAGATCACCTGACTTTAAAAACCATCTATGAGAGGTAGTCATTACTCTGGTGATGGTGTGCACTTTCAGTGATTAAAGTAATGACCATTATTAATGATCACTAGAATAACTTGTAATCTAAAGTTCCCACCATCTTACCCTCTTCTGCTAACTTTCGAAAACTTCTAAGTGAAGTTGCTTGAAGTGCATTGCTATTTGATGCACCATGTATGAATGAGTACTTTGTATTTAAACCAAAGAGAACTGTACAGGAATTCTTTCACAGGCAGCTAGCTGTACTTTTGTCTCTTGATATCCTTTTCTTCTTTACCTTGGCCAAGCTACAAGTAGGGTATTTTTTCCACTTCTTTGTTAATCTGAAATAAGCCCAACAGAAACTGGCCTTACTGATAAAAATCTCTGAAGGTTTTGTGCTTAGCAGGTGTGCTATGGCAATGCTGTGTGCTGCAGTTAAGGGATGTGAAAAAGAGGCCTGACTTTCTTAATTTCTGCTACAAGTTGCTATCCAACAGAGCTGTCCAGGTATTGCTACTGAGAACAAATTGCCCCATGTTGCTAGTGAACATCTCTCTCCAGAACCCTCTGCTTAAAGGAAAGGATTTGTGGATTGTGACCTGATGACAGTGGGAGGAATGGAAGAGAGAAAATGTGACTGAGAGTGGGGTCTCTGGAAGAAAAGCCGAATCTGAGAATCAGAGTCAGGGAGAAGAAAGAAAGGTTTGACTTGGATAAAATATAATTGAGATCAGATGAAAAGAACAGCTGAAGTAAAGAGAAGAGATCATGACTGATTGAACAATTTACCAAAATATCTTGAGATTTTGCAGGGTCCAGGGGAATGAATTTGGAGAGAAAATATTGGAAGTGTGCCCTGCACTGCAAGTCAAGGAATAGGAGATGAACTGTGTGAAAATCTGGCGTGGGCCGAGAATGGTTGAAGTGTTGAGAATGGAATTAGGATTGTTTGGGAAAGATTGAATGAGTTGTATTAGGAAAGAAAAGTCGAAGTGCAGTTAAGATCTAAACACAGAAATCCCAAGAAGGTAAAGGAACGAGATTAGATTGAGCATGATGAGGCTGAGGGTTGAAGACAGATGAAGAGGGCAAGAAGTAGACTGAAGTGGCTTTGAGCTGGAAGATGGTTTTAGAAATACCAGACTTCACAGGTAAATTAAGTGAATGATTAGAAAACACTCTCCTCTAGAGTATGGCACAGTTCTTGGGTTTTGCACTTCCTCTGTGAGTATAATTACCTGTGAAATCAAAGGTAAAGCACTGGGAGCCCATCTTTCCATTGTACATTCACACAACTAAGTGTCACAAATGCTTATGTGATCAGCTAAGTACAGTAGTAATTCATAATCATCAGGAGTTCCCTTTTCTGTAATGCTTTTCATTCAGACTTCTCTTTATTTAGATTTCTGTATGTCATGTTTCACAATTTTATATTTTCAGTATTTATCCAACAAACTCCTTACAGTTTTCTGATTATTGGCATCTGCAGTAATAAATCACTTTGGGTTGATGGAAGTCCAAAGCTGTCTTTGAGACATAAGTGTTTGTCTTCTGATAAACCAGAGGAGGTATTAGAGACTTGATTTATTCTCATAAATGGGTGCTAGCAATTCCAGTATTAATGGATGTTAAATCGTAGTAAAAGAAAAGGACATTTACAATTGAATGTGAATAACTTATTTGGCTTCTGAATTGTTTGTTGTTAGCACAAACACTTGAGCTGCTGATGCTCAGTGCCAGCTGGAGTGTGTCATGGTTTATTAGTTAAGATGTGGAGGAGATTCATGACTGCTGCTATGTTGTACCTCTTGCTATGCAGGTTGTCTGGAAGTGATACAGCCATTTGAGTAGACTGCTGGTTCATAACTGACAATTACAAGTGTATAGGTAATTCTGTAGTGTTGAAAACCAGAGTACATAATGGGAAGAAACAGTGAAGAACCCTGTACAATGTACTGGAAAAAGGAAGGTGATCAACATCTTTCAAGGAAAGCTGTTTTTATTCTACCTGCAATACCAGAAAAACAAGGAAAAGAAAAACAATACTAATATTCAGGATTTTCTCTTTAGCAGAAAATACCAGCAGGATATTTGATATGAAAATTATAAAGCTAAAAGTCTTGGTTTATTTAGCTTCTTAACAGTTAAAAGAAAAAAAAGTCTTCTAAAAATAATGTTGCTGTGTGCTCAGGAAGAGAATTGATGTCTCCCAGCCCTTTCTGTTGAACCTGTGTAAAGAACTAAATATATAACTCTCCCGAAGTATTGACAAAGTTGAGGTCTCATCTGTCTGGTGATTTGGGTGATCGTCTTCACCATATGCTGAATGTGAAAAGGTCTGTGTACTCTTCTCTGGGATCATCTAGCTCTAAAAGTTCTGTTTTATCCAAAGTAATAATTTCTGTGTCATTGCTATTCATTTTAGCTGCAACTGTTTAAAGTTACTTGGCTCAAATAACTGTTGCACTATCATTTCAAAGTTAGTTCCTCTTTTAAAACTTCAGTTTTCTAATTTTTATTAGTTTATAGAGCAGCTTTCCCATTTGGAGTCTCATAAATACATACCAGATTTTGGTAATTATGTATCTTGTTCCTGTACTCCGTTTATTACTTGTTCCCTGCTCTTTATTCTTCAAGGATTTTTAAAAAATACATTCAGAGTTTAGATCAGAATCAAGAATATAGTTTTCCTAGTATTGAATAGTTTGTGTCAAACTACTTTTTTATTGTGACACTGCAGCCGTAGGGTTGCTTCTTGGACTCTGTCTTCGCTGAAAGGAATCTTGTAGGTTCTATGTCGAGTGTAAGTTTCACACTTGATCGCATTCTCTGTGTAAGGAGAATGCTTTGATATTGCAGTTGCTTTTCCAAATTTGAAAATAGCATGTGTTAAAAAGCTTTCGAATCACCAGGATTCCCTCGCTGTGAGAACTCTCCATTGCCTTTCCTCTGCTGCAGACGGTGCGCAGCAGAGGGTGACCCCCTGGACTGATCAGTTACATCTCCTTTCATCGGGAGAGTTATGGCAGATGATCGGTGTGTGCGCTGAGGGTGTGACGGGGGCAGCTAACCCCTTGTGCCTTTGTCCCCCGGGGCGGGCTGTCCCCCGCCGTGTCCCCGCCGTGTCCCCCTCCGTGTCCCCCTCCGTGTCCCCCTCCGTGTCCCCCTCCGTGTCCCCGCCGTGTCCCCGCCGTGTCCCCCGCCGTGTCCCCCGCCGTGTCCCCCGCCGTGTCCCTCTCCGTGTCCCCTCCGTGTCCCCCTCCGTGTCCCCCGCCGTGTCCCCCTCCGTGTCCCCGGCCGTGTCCCCTCCGTGTCCCCGGCAGTGCGGGGATTGTGCAGCGCGGTGCGGTGCCGGCAGGTGGCGCTCCCTGCTCGGCACAGCCGCGGGAGCGCTGGCACCTGAGCCTTGGCTTTCAGTGTTCCCGGGACAAAGCGATACTTTCACAACACACAGAAAATACAGGAAAATGAAAACAATCGGGTAGTCAAGCACTAAGAAACAAAAGAATAAATATAGTCTTTAGTTAATTCCCCTCTATGTAGGCACAATGATATATGATTTCCATCATTATATGCTATTTTGCCTCCATGAGATTCCTGTCTTGTAATGTCCAGAATTTAATTTTGCAAACTGTAGTAAAGGAGAATGCTGTTTTCTGTCACACTGCAGTGCTATCTATTGAAGTTGAAAAGAATGCAATAACTAAAGTAGGACAACTAAAAGTTGTTCCACAACTATTAGTCAGAGTTTGTGTGATGCTGGCCTAGTCACCTCTGTAGTACCTTTCACTTGGATAGTATTCGTGCCTCTGTGGGGATGTGGTGTATGGCTTATGGTTCTGTAGGCTGATATTGCTAAGTACTCAGTGTTCAGAGATATATCTGGAGCTACTGGGTGCTCTACTTTCAGTTGGTGGAGTATTCCGAAAAAAATGCATACCTCAATTTGGTAACTAAGTAAGTATGCTTATTTTTCTGTGCTTCAATTTGTCATTAAAAATAAAGCTAACTAGTATATTCTTATTATAAAGGCTTGTTGGGGAAAGTAAATTTGTCTTTTTCTATGGATACTGTGAAGAATATCAAAGACTATGATGAGTATGAAATCAGGTCTGTCAAGAGAAATGTATCTTTCCTGTATCATCCTATGCAGAGATGAAAAATCTGCTGAATATTATATTGGGAACTTTTGTCCAGGGTCCATAACAAAAAACTCAACAAACAAACAAAAAAACTACCCTCACAAAAATGCACACCAAAACCAAAAGAACCCAGACTCCCCCCACAAAACAACAACCAAAAACAACAGCAACAAACCAACTAACCAACTACAAAACAGAACAAAACAAAACCCCCAAAAACAAACAAATCACACACAAAAATAAGACAAAAAACCCCCCCACAAAACCAGTTACAAAAAACCTAACTTAAAATAGAAATTAAAAAAACAACCGCACAACCCCCTAAAGAAAATTAGGCTTCAATTTACGACACAGGCACACCTCTGTGGAGAATCTTTATGATCTGGTGTCACTTAACGTCTCTTACAGCCACAGGTAGAGGTTTTATGCTCTCAATCAGTTATAGAGGGGAAGAAGCCCATTTTTTGTCATTGGTAAACTTTGAAAAGAAAATACTGAATCATCTTTGTTGGCTTTCAGTCTATATACTTGAGAAAAATGTCTTTACTCTTTTTACTTCCTTAAACTGACCTGCTGTGTCATCTCACTTCTGTCCTCTCATTTTAGCCTCTTTCTCTCTGCTGGTCGGGTTGGTATTGTTTTCCATCTGGTATATTTATTAGTAGTAGTATTTAGTCCTTCAGGTTATGTGTTGCCTTTTCTCATCATCAGGATTTTCATGTAGTCTCTCTCCTTATCAGGTTAAACTTTTAATTCTGATTTTGTCTCTCCTTCCCCTTTTGTGTTTAGGTTCTTCTGTGCTCAAGCTCTCTGTTGTCATTACCCATCTGTCCATCCTGGTCCAATTTAATTATCTTTACCATTTTATTTATAGCTATGACGTAGAGTTTATATTCCTCTACATTTACGTTGTGCTGCATTCTCTTCCATGCTACTAAGAGTCTTCCTAATGTCAATCTTGTGTAATGCCAAAGTGGTTTGCAGAAGTTGCAGAAGGCAAATTTTTAAAGCTCTGAAGTGGAATAAAATATGTGGGCTTTCTGCAAATAAATTTCTAAGAGAATTAAGTTGTCAGATTAAAGCAAGTTTCTGTTGAATGTTTGCAACTGAGACTTCTCAGACATGTAAATTAGTCAGCTATGGGAATGTGCTCTCTTGTGAAGGTAAGTAAAGCATCCATGACACCAGAATAAATGACAGTGCCAGATCTAAATAAATGATATCTTGGGAAAAGTCACTGTGGCTTTTGTAGAAAAAAGATGCATTTCAAGAAACTGAATTCTCAACAGATTCAATGAACATAGGAAGAATACAAGGAAGTATTTAAGACATTTTAAGCAAGATCTTATTCTAGAAACCTCTAAATGTATTAAAATCTAAGATAATAACAGGCAAAATTTCCCTGTAAAAGCAAAAGAAGGAAGCAAAAGATAGGATTATGTGTCTTGTGAGAAACTTGCTGGTGAGGTTTCCAAAGATAATTCTTGTTCTATTTGACATACCTGTGAATGGTCTGACAGAGGGAGGAGATGCCATGTGGGTGTATAACCAGGATAACCTTCACAGAGGGTTGTGGAAGTAGCTGTAAGTTGCAGATCAAAGCCATTGTGGATATAGGCATTATATCCTGCTGGGGGAAATAATCTCATTTATAATCATGCTTATGCAGTAGTGGGCAGTAAATCTGCACTAAGTAAAGGAATTAATAAATTGTGGCTGATTTCTCTAAAAAATGTTCTGTGCCCCACTTCAGTCAGAAAATTAACGTGTCTTTAGGAGTTCCTAACAAATCAGTAGAAAGACAGAATGTATTGTATTATAGAGATCTGTGATTTTTCTAAGTTCTAAAGACTGAGTTTCTAATCATCACATTTCAAAATGGTTATACCAAAGTAGATATATTTAAGAGGCTGAGGAAAGCTGTAGTTTTGCATTAAGCAGTGACAACTCCCAGTTTTGCTGGACTACTTTCTCTTCTCCAGCCCTCCTCATGCTTAAGACATTTGATTAATTTATTTCCTTTCCTCAAAAGTCCTAGCTTTTCCATTTCAGTTTGAGGCCCTGAGTCCTGGTCATCTTTGTTTCTTCATATTTTCTTCTTCTTAAGGCTAAAGATGTCAGGGATTGATTTTACCACCTTGTTGAACAAAAATCATGCTATTAAAGCCGATTGTATGAAAAGAAATTCTTCCTAGTCCCTTTCCTCATTAAATTACCTCACTAAATAAGATAATCTGCTGAACACATTTTATCTCTTTGTATCCTTCTTATCATGGCAGAAATCAAGGTCTGCAGTACTTTGTAAATTGGAAAATATTCCTAGAAATCACTGAAGTAATTTTGTAACTGTCTTGTCTGTCCTTCTGGAGGCATTCGGAAGAGTTTCTGTATCTATGAGCTAACTAGCTCCTTTCTAGATATGGCAGATTTACCAGCCTGCCACCTCTTAGAGCTGTTAGTATCTGGGCTGTAAGATCTATACAATTGAAACTTCAGGCATGCATGTGCCTCTTGAGTTCAAGAATGTCTTGTATTGCATTTCAGAAATAGACTATAAATTTCTAGACACTTGAAAAACTATGGTTGGTCTGAATTTTTACCCCTGAAGTTGCTGTGAAGTCAATGGTTCTGCTTTTGTGAATGCACAGAATTGCTAAAGCAAGGCCTACTTTGCACCTGGAACCTATTCAGTCAGTAACTGAAGCCCTTAAAAAGTAAAGGACAAAAGAAATGTGGTTTGGGCATGTTTGTAGCAGGAAGAAAAAACGAGGTTCAGCAGAAAGCACAGCAGCAAAGGCTACTTTAATTCTAAGATAAATGTGTCTAAAGTTATACCAAGTGCTGGGACAGGCTGTGTGACAAGTTGCAGGAACCTTCTGGTGCTGGTGAGCAAAATGTGTTGTCCAGGCAGGAAAGGCCACTGTAGAAAAGTTCCACTTGGCCTTTGGAAGAAAATGGCAGGGAATGCACTGCAGGCTACCGGAGCAATTTAATGATCTACCTGTTACAGAGGGTCCTTTAGAAAGAAAAAAGTCAGTTTGAAGTTGATGACAATCCATGAGAATTTCCTCATGGTCATGCTTGGATACCAAACATAGGTAGAACATTCACCCAGATATTAGGTAGATTCGTGGTAAATATTGTCCTCCCTCTTATGGGGTTGGGATCTAGGTTCTGTATCATTCTGAGTATAATTCTAGTCATTACCTGCTGAAACTATGAGAAATATTAAGCTGGTGTATCTGAGGATATCATCCTAAGAGAGACCATGGCATCAGTGCTTAAAGATACTGGGGAGGATGCTTATCCCCCTGACTGAATATACAATTTATTTAACACTACAGAATTCAGGCATTCACACAACCTTCTATTCAAGTGCTTCCTGCTTTTGATGTTAATCTGCTTGTTGAACTTGGTGTCACAAGGGACAGTCCTATCTGTCATTCTTTGACCAAACTGGGGTGTTTAAACAGGGGCTTTGACCAAACCAGATTATTGAGATAGAACTTTCAGATTTTTTTATGAGGATATTTGCAAATAGCTTATGAGGATATTTGCAAGTAGCTGATGTCCCTAAATTTCTGTGACTATTTTTATGTATTTATTAAAAATATTAGAACAGAAGAGCTTGGCTCAGGATAGAAGAAACTCTCATGAGCCATCTGTTCAGATTATGATCTCCACCCTTCCTTAATCTCCTTGAAAATTGCTTTTTGGGAAGCTAAAGGAAACTATGGAAATCAAGAACTCTTTGATTTTGAAAAAAGAGCTCTTTCAGGACAAGAAAATGGTTATAGTTTCCTCAGAGTTGTAGGTAACCATTATTTAAAACTTAGCAACGTGTAATTCATCCATCACTTGGGCTTAATTTAACCTCTGTGATAAAGTCTTTGTGCACATATGTGTGCATGCCTACCTATGATGGATGGCAAATTGGATGGCAATACAACGTGCTGAGGCAGAATGCACCAAATTTAGAAGAATGGCATAACAGCTTTCTTTAATTCAATTAGTTTTTTTAGTTGCTTTTTTTTTTGTTTGGTTTTTTTGTTGTTGTTTTTGGTGGTTTTTTTGGGGGGTGTGGAAAGGAGAGGGTTGCAGGGGATGAAGAGAACCAAAGGATTTAAGTGAGCCATAGCTCATGTATTACTTTAATTTTAAAGCTTTTGCAACTCTTACACTATTCCGAGAGATGAATTGTGGAATATACATGCTTTGTCTAATTTATCAATAATTGTTGTTTCTTAATTTCTTCAGTTCTAGTCCAGTTTCAGCACTGGTATATGGTTTTTCTTGGGGTTTTTTCCAGTCTTTACCGAAGTTGCCCCTTCTTGAAGTCAACCACAGAACTGTTTTTCTTTTATTTTTTTCCTTTTTTCCTTTCTTGCTGAAAACTAATTTAGTTATAAGTGAAACAGCAGTTCATTACTATAGATTTGGAGTTCTATAACGTGGTTTCATTGGTGCCATGTTTTCCTGATAGATTCACATCTCTTGTTGATACACCCATGGTAATGAAATTAAGAAATCACTTAGGTTAAAACATTTTTCTATTTCATGTACAGTGGAATATTTTTCCTTGATTGTTTACTACTTCAATTTAAGAAAGTATATTTATAGCATACTAAAAATACCACAAGATATAAATGATATGAAATTATTTTATTAAAGAATCTGATTTCATAAAAAAATAGTATTCTGTAGCACTAGTAGTAAAATTTATTTTTCTCCATATAAAGGCTCATTTATTTTTATAGCAATTTGATGACACATCTGCTTGCTTTATTCAGCTGAAAAGAAAATGTTGGTTCTTGGTGTTTTGTAAAATTGCTTTGTTAAATTATTTTCAAAATCGTTCAACTTTTAACAAATGACATTTGATACTAACATTGGAAAGCAATTTCAGCTAATTAAGTAGATCCTTCTATAAACCATTGGAACATTAAGATGACAAACTGTTCATTCAGGATTATTTTAATTGGTACAATTATTGTAATTTTGTTGCAATTATGTGTTGAGCTAAAAGCTTTTGTTTAAATCATTTGAGGGTTTTTTTGTTAATATACATAAGTAAGAAGAAAAGTAAAATAAAAACGGAAGATAAGCATTATCTGTTTACTTTTTCATTACAGTGCTTTAGATGAGTATCTATTGAATTATTCTTTTAGAACAGTGTGTTACATGCTTTCAGCAAAACTGCAGAAATTTTAAATGTTAAAACTGAGCAAGATCATTGAAATGTAACTTTTCTGGAAGGTTATTATTTTAATTCCAGTTTTGACACTGTTTAAATACCTTTTAAGAAAAAGGGTGAAATGAACTTTTGAGGGATTTGTGAGTTGCTTAATGCCTATTGATGTATTAATTTAAGAAGTGTAGCTATTTAGTGATTATAGAAATTAAAAATGAAAAAGCCATGGAAGGTGCCACATTCATCACTCTGATTATAATGTTCTCTGCAATCAACTTTGCCCAGGCCAGGTTTAAATAAATCAGTTCCTTTAAGTAGACAATTTAGTGTTCTTGTAGACCTCACAGCGAGGCATTGCTTCTAAAATATTTAACCTGCTTTTTGTTTTTCTGTGTCCTTTTATTGCCTCTTACTTAAAATGCAGGGCACATGAAGTTATTATGTTTCTTACTGTGCTAATAGTGTGGTCTCTGTGTTAAAAGGCAGTGTAGCAGTTGAGTAGTAGGTGGTTGATGCCCACCTTTTTAAAAATTCTTATGCCTTTTGTAATTCAAATAGCATTGCAAAGCTGTGAATGAATCTGGGCATTTGCAACTGCTTTAACACTTTATTTTAATCATAAAGTATGCCAGAGAGTTGTGTAAAGAACAGAACTTTTAATGTGGATTCAGTGACAGTGTGTGATATTGGGTGTGGGAGATTAGTTTAATAAATACCAATCTTTTAAGCATCAGAATGTTTTTTGCTTTCTGAAATGATCAAAAGCAGGAACACTGAGGAGAGGTGGTTTATCTGCAGGTACTCGAATTGAATAGAGTCAGTTTTGCAAAGCAAGCTTTCCTGAATACCTATGGTAATAGGAGTTTTTAAATAGCTATTGCATCTGTTCAGTGAAGTCTCTTCCGCTTAATATGCACTGAGGGGACTTGAATTTTTGTCTACATAAAGCTAACTATAGCTTTCTCTTTTTTTGGTCTTTATTAAGATAAAGCATTTATTCCCTTATGTTATATTATTGAGTGTGTGGTGACTTTTTATTTCTGTCTTTGTACGAATGGGCGTATAAGCAAATGTTCTTTTTCAGTGTCCAAATAACCTGATGCGGTCCTCAGTTTGAGAGAATATTTGCATCACAGTTGCTGATACATTGATAGTACCTCAAAGTTCCAAAGGAGCTATTTGTGTGAGAGCTTTTAACACTGTCACTATTTCGATCAGATATGAGAAGAGTAGGATAAGTAATTCCAGCACAAAGCATAATATTAGTAGGATTTGATTATTAGGTATGAGAGATCAGACGTCTAATTTGCAGATTGTTAAGCATCAAAATTTCATATTGCATTCTGTAGTGGCCAAGATTTTCTAGTTTTGTGTTTCTCAGTATCAAATCTCTAGAAAAAATTTTATTCTCATTTTTAATGACAAATTATTTCAATGTTTTAAGCAACATTTTTGACTTGTACTATATTGAGAGGAAAAAATTAAAAAGCACATGATAGATAAAACATGACATGCCTTCATGCTCATGCCTTCTGTTGTTCTATTACTTAATAGCAATTAATTAAGTCATTTGCTTTTTATGGAGTGAAAAAGTTAAATGAC